>NW_025728362.1:0-44071 GCF_021461385.2 Schistocerca piceifrons | reverse complement strand
AAATCAAATTTGGAACTGTACAGTGCTGCCCAACAATGGCGCTGACGCATTTCAGGGCTCACCTGCAGATTCGTGCTGTTTCGTCGTTTTCAAAGACTTCCCGGCAAACTTCGTTAGCACATTCTCCCTCAAACTGAGTTAATTACCGCATTATCGTACCGTTGCATTAGTTTAAAATGCTTAAGAAAGTATCTTTGTCACAACAGAAAGGTAGTATGAGAAGACTGCCTGACAGGGTGGCGACTTAAAAAGGAAAAAATGCATGGGAGCCAACAGTACCATTTTTTATTGGTTCATTTTTTTGTTTTTTGTTTTCGTACCATCACAGTAGTTTAAAATGCTTGAGGAAACGTATTTGTCACAACAGAAGTGAAAAGAGGGCTGGCAGGAGTAGCGACATAAAAAGGAAAAAAAAAAAAAAAAAAAAAAAGAAGGGAGAGCCAACAGCACCCGGGTTTCCCAGGCGGTCACCCATCCAAGTACTAACCGGGCCAGATGATGCTTAACTTCGGTGATCGGACGAGAACCGGTGTATTCATCATTGTATGGCCGTTGGCACTAGTGTAATGTAGGAGCACGGCAGAATTCGCGTCGGCTTCTCTCCCAACACACAAAATGTTAGTTTTCCGCCGCATTTGACGAAAGCACTTCCCTTCTGCAACAGCCAGTTCCTCGAGGACGGCGCGGGGGGCGCGCCCGGCGTCCCCAGCAGAACGACGGCCGAATTAGCGGGCGCACCGCCGCATGTGTGAGACGCACTGCTGCTCGTTGCACCTCCTGTCATTCGCTGGGCGCGTGCAGCCTTCGACACCTAGCGGAGGACGCAACTTGTCCCTGGTGTCCAGCGGAGGGCCTGTGCAGGGGTGTGGCAGTGTCGTGCTGGAGGGCGCCACTGGTAGCGATGTGAGCTTCCTCGCCTCGCCTCACACCAGGTGTCTGCGTAGTTTGCACTGCATTCGCACCCATTCCTGTCCCCGTCCCGACTTGTCCCGACTTTGCTCGACTGCCGCTCGCTGCCGCTCGGGTCGTGGTCCATATGACGGCGCAAGCACGACAAACGTCTGCGGGACTAGACGACGCTACTAAAGAATAAATTTATGATTACAAATCAAATTTGGAACTGTACAGTGCTGCCCAACAATGGCGCTGACGCATTTCAGGCTCACCTGCAGATTCGTGCTGTTTCGTCGTTTTCAAAGACTTCCGGCAAACTTCGTTAGCACATTCTCCCTCAAACTGAGTTAATTACCGCATTATCGTACCGTTGCATTAGTTTAAAATGCTTAAGAAAGTATCTTTGTCACAACAGAAAGGTAGTATGAGAAGACTGCTGACAGGGTGGCGACCTTAAAAAGGAAAAAATGCATGGGAGCCAACAGTACCATTTTTTATTGGTTCATTTTTTTGTTTTTTGTTTTCGTACCATCACAGTAGTTTAAAATGCTTGAGGAAACGTATTTGTCACAACAGAAGTGAAAAGAGGGCTGGCAGGAGTAGCGACATAAAAAGGAAAAAAAAAAAAAAAAGAAGGAGAGCCAACAGCACCCGGGTTTCCCAGGCGGTCACCCATCCAAGTACTAACCGGGCCAGATGATGCTTAACTTCGGTGATCGGACGAGAACCGGTGTATTCATCATTGTATGGCCGTTGGCACTAGTGTAATGTAGGAGCACGCAGAATTCGCGTTCGGCTTCTCTCCCAACACACAAAATGTTAGTTTTCCGCCGCATTTGACGAAAGCACTTCCTTCTGCAACAGCCAGTTCCTCGAGGACGGCGCGGGGGGCGCGCCCGGCGTCCCAGCAGAACGACGGCCGAATTAGCGGGCGCACCGCCGCATGTGTGAGACGCACTGCTGCTCGTTGCACCTCCTGTCATTCGCTGGGCGCGTGCAGCCTTCGACACTAGCGGAGGACGCAACTTGTCCCTGGTGTCCAGCGGAGGGCCTGTGCAGGGTGTGGCAGTGTCGTGCTGGAGGGCGCCACTGGTAGCGATGTGAGCTTCCTCGCCTCGCCTCACACCAGGTGTCTGCGTAGTTTGCACTGCATTCGCACCATTCCTGTCCCCGTCCCGACTTGTCCCGACTTTGCTCGACTGCCGCTCGCTGCCGCTCGGGTCGTGGTCCATATGACGGCGCAAGCACGACAAACGTCTGCGGGGACTAGACGACGCTACTAAAGAATAAATTTATGATTACAAATCAAAATTTGGAACTGTACAGTGCTGCCCAACAATGGCGCTGACGCATTTCAGGGCTCACCTGCAGATTCGTGCTGTTTCGTCGTTTTCAAAGACTTCCCGGCAAACTTCGTTAGCACATTCTCCCTCAAACTGAGTTAATTACCGCATTATCGTACCGTTGCATTAGTTTAAAATGCTTAAGAAAGTATCTTTGTCACAACAGAAAGGTAGTATGAGAAGACTGCTGACAGGGGTGGCGACTTAAAAAGGAAAAAATGCATGGGAGCCAACAGTACCATTTTTTATTGGTTCATTTTTTGTTTTTTGTTTTCGTACCATCACAGTAGTTTAAAATGCTTGAGGAAACGTATTTGTCACAACAGAAGTGAAAAGAGGGCTGGCAGGAGTAGCGACATAAAAAGAAAAAAAAAAAAAAAGAAGGAGAGCCAACAGCACCCGGGTTTCCAGGCGGTCACCCATCCAAGTACTAACCGGGCCAGATGATGCTTAACTTCGGTGATCGGACGAGAACCGGTGTATTCATCATTGTATGGCCGTTGGCACTAGTGTAATGTAGGAGCACGGCAGAATTCGCGTTCGGCTTCTCTCCCAACACACAAAATGTTAGTTTTCCGCCGCATTTGACGAAAGCACTTCCTTCTGCGAACAGCCAGTTCCTCGAGGACGGCGCGGGGGGCGCGCCCGGCGTCCCAGCAGAACGACGGCCGAATTAGCGGGCGCACCGCCGCATGTGTGAGACGCACTGCTGCTCGTTGCACCTCCTGTCATTCGCTGGGCGCGTGCAGCCTTCGACACTAGCGGAGGACGCAACTTGTCCCTGGTGTCCAGCGGAAGGGCCTGTGCAGGGTGTGGCAGTGTCGTGCTGGAGGGCGCCACTGGTAGCGATGTGAGCTTCCTCGCCTCGCCTCACACCAGGTGTCTGCGTAAGTTTGCACTGCATTCGCACCATTCCTGTCCCCGTCCCGACTTGTCCCCGACTTTGCTCGACTGCCGCTCGCTGCCGCTCCGGGTCGTGGTCCATATGACGGCGCAAGCACGACAAACGTCTGCGGGGACTAGACGACGCTACTAAAGAATAAATTTATGATTACAAATCAAATTTGGAACTGTACAGTGCTGCCCAACAATGGCGCTGACGCATTTCAGGGCTCACCTGCAGATTCGTGCTGTTTCGTCGTTTTCAAAGACTTCCCGGCAAACTTCGTTAGCACATTCTCCCTCAAACTGAGTTAATTACCGCATTATCGTACCGTTGCATTAGTTTAAAATGCTTAAGAAAGTATCTTTGTCACAACAGAAAGGTAGTATGAGAAGACTGCTGACAGGGTGGCGACTTAAAAAGGAAAAAATGCATGGGAGCCAACAGTACCATTTTTTATTGGTTCATTTTTTTGTTTTTTGTTTTCGTACCATCACAGTAGTTTAAAATGCTTGAGGAAACGTATTTGTCACAACAGAAGTGAAAAGAGGGCTGGCAGGAGTAGCGACATAAAAAGGAAAAAAAAAAAAAAAGAAGGAGAGCCAACAGCACCCGGGTTTCCCAGGCGGTCACCCATCCAAGTACTAACCGGGCCAGATGATGCTTAACTTCGGTGATCGGACGAGAACCGGTGTATTCATCATTGTATGGCCGTTGGCACTAGTGTAATGTAGGAGCACGGCAGAATTCGCGTTCGGCTTCTCTCCCAACACACAAAATGTTAGTTTTCCGCCGCATTTGACGAAAGCACTTCCTTCTGCAACAGCCAGTTCCTCGAGGACGGCGCGGGGGGCGCGCCCGGCGTCCCCAGCAGAACGACGGCCGAATTAGCGGGCGCACCCGCCGCATGTGTGAGACGCACTGCTGCTCGTTGCACCTCGCTGTCATTCGCTGGGCGCGTGCAGCCTTCGACACTAGCGGAGGACGCAACTTGTCCCCTGGTGTCCAGCGGAGGGCCTGTGCAGGGGTGTGGCAGTGTCGTGCTGGAGGGCGCCACTGGTAGCGATGTGAGCTTCCTCGCCTCGCCTCACACCAGGTGTCTGCGTAGTTTGCACTGCATTCGCACCATTCCTGTCCCCCGTCCCGACTTGTCCCGACTTTTGCTCGACTGCCGCTCGCTGCCGCTCGGGTCGTGGTCCATATGACGGCGCAAGCACGACAAACGTCTGCGGGACTAGACGACGCTACTAAAGAATAAATTTATGATTACAAATCAAATTTGGAACTGTACAGTGCTGCCCAACAATGGCGCTGACGCATTTCAGGGCTCACCTGCAGATTCGTGCTGTTTCGTCGTTTTCAAAGACTTCCCGGCAAACTTCGTTAGCACATTCTCCTCAAACTGAGTTAATTACCGCATTATCGTACCGTTGCATTAGTTTAAAATGCTTAAGAAAGTATCTTTGTCACAACAGAAAGGTAGTATGAGAAGACTGGCTGACAGGGTGGCGACTTAAAAAGGAAAAAATGCATGGGAGCCAACAGTACCATTTTTTATTGGTTCATTTTTTTGTTTTTTGTTTTCGTACCATCACAGTAGTTTAAAATGCTTGAGGAAACGTATTTGTCACAACAGAAGTGAAAAGAGGGCTGGCAGGAGTAGCGACATAAAAAGGAAAAAAAAAAAAAAAAAAAAAAAAGAAGGAGAGCCAACAGCACCCGGGTTTCCCAGGCGGTCACCCATCCAAGTACTAACCGGGCCAGATGATGCTTAACTTCGGTGATCGGACGAGAACCGGTGTATTCATCATTGTATGGCCGTTGGCACTAGAGTAATGTAGGAGCACGGCAGAATTCGCGTTCGGCTTCTCTCCCAACACACAAAATGTTAGTTTTCCGCCGCATTTGACGAAAGCACTTCCTTCTGCAACAGCCAGTTCCTCGAGGACGGCGCGGGGGGCGCGCCCGGCGTCCCAGCAGAACGACGGCCGAATTAGCGGGCGCACCGCCGCATGTGTGAGACGCACTGCTGCTCGTTGCACCTCCTGTCATTCGCTGGGCGCGTGCAGCCTTCGACACTAGCGGAGGACGCAACTTGTCCCTGGTGTCCAGCGGAGGGCCTGTGCAGGGTGTGGCAGTGTCGTGCTGGAGGGCGCCACTGGTAGCGATGTGAGCTTCCTCGCCTCGCCTCACACCAGGTGTCTGCGTAGTTTGCACTGCATTCGCACCATTCCTGTCCCCGTCCCGACTTGTCCCGACTTTGCTCGACTGCCGCTCGCTGCCGCTCGGGTCGTGGTCCATATGACGGCGCCAAGCACGACAAACGTCTGCGGGACTAGACGACGCTACTAAAGAATAAATTTATGATTACAAATCAAATTTGGAACTGTACAGTGCTGCCCAACAATGGCGCTGACGCATTTCAGGGCCTCACCTGCAGATTCGTGCTGTTTCGTCGTTTTCAAAGACTTCCCGGCAAACTTCGTTAGCACATTCTCCCTCAACCTGAGTTAATTACCGCATTATCGTACCGTTGCATTAGTTTAAAATGCTTAAGAAAGTATCTTTGTCACAACAGAAAGGTAGTATGAGAAGACTGCTGACAGGGTGGCGACTTAAAAAGGAAAAAATGCATGGGAGCCAACAGTACCATTTTTTATTGGTTCATTTTTTTGTTTTTTTGTTTTCGTACCATCACAGTAGTTTAAAAATGCTTGAGGAAACGTATTTGTCACAACAGAAGTGAAAAGAGGGCTGGCAGGAGTAGCGACATAAAAAGGAAAAAAAAAAAAAAAAAAAAAGAAGGAGAGCCAACAGCACCCGGGTTTCCCAGGCGGTCACCCATCCAAGTACTAACCGGGCCAGATGATGCTTAACTTCGGTGATCGGACGAGAACCGGTGTATTCATCATTGTATGGCCGTTGGCACTAGTGTAATGTAGGAGCACGGCAGAATTCGCGTTCGGCTTCTCTCCCAACACACAAAATGTTAGTTTTCCGCCGCATTTGACGAAAGCACTTCCTTCTGCAACAGCCAGTTCCTCGAGGACGGCGCGGGGGGGCGCGCCCGGCGTCCCAGCAGAACGACGGCCGAATTAGCGGGCGCACCGCCGCATGTGTGAGACGCACTGCTGCTCGTTGCACCTCCTGTCATTCGCTGGGCGCGTGCAGCCTTCGACACTAGCGGAGGACGCAACTTGTCCCTGGTGTCCAGCGGAGGGCCTGTGCAGGGTGTGGCAGTGTCGTGCTGGAGGGCGCCACTGGTAGCGATGTGAGCTTCCTCGCCTCGCCTCACACCAGGTGTCTGCGTAGTTTGCACTGCATTCGCACCATTCCTGTCCCCGTCCCGACTTGTCCCGACTTTGCTCGACTGCCGCTCGCTGCCGCTCGGGTCGTGGTCCATATGACGGCGCAAGCACGACAAACGTCTGCGGGACTAGACGACGCTACTAAAGAATAAATTTATGATTACAAATCAAATTTGGAACTGTACAGTGCTGCCCAACAATGGCGCTGACGCATTTCAGGGCTCACCTGCAGATTCGTGCTGTTTCGTCGTTTTCAAAGACTTCCCGGCAAACTTCGTTAGCACATTCTCCCTCAAACTGAGTTAATTACCGCATTATCGTACCGTTGCATTAGTTTAAAATGCTTAAGAAAGTATCTTTGTCACAACAGAAAGGTAGTATGAGAAGACTGCTGACAGGGTGGCGACTTAAAAAGGAAAAAATGCATGGGAGCCAACAGTACCATTTTTTATTGGTTCATTTTTTTGTTTTTTGTTTTCGTACCATCACAGTAGTTTAAAATGCTTGAGGAAACGTATTTGTCACAACAGAAGTGAAAAGAGGGCTGGCAGGAGTAGCGACATAAAAAGGAAAAAAAAAAAAAAAAAAAAAGAAGGAGAGCCAACAGCACCCGGGTTTCCCAGGCGGTCACCCATCCAAGTACTAACCGGGCCAGATGATGCTTAACTTCGGTGATCGGACGAGAACCGGTGTATTCATCATTGTATGGCCGTTGGCACTAGTGTAATGTAGGAGCACGGCAGAATTCGCGTTCGGCTTCTCTCCCAACACACAAAATGTTAGTTTTCCGCCGCATTTGACGAAAGCACTTCCTTCTGCAACAGCCAGTTCCTCGAGGACGGCGCGGGGGGCGCGCCCGGCGTCCCAGCAGAACGACGGCCGAATTAGCGGGCGCACCGCCGCATGTGTGAGACGCACTGCTGCTCGTTGCACCTCCTGTCATTCGCTGGGCGCGTGCAGCCTTCGACACTAGCGGAGGACGCAACTTGTCCCTGGTGTCCAGCGGAGGGCCTGTGCAGGGTGTGGCAGTGTCGTGCTGGAGGGCGCCACTGGTAGCGATGTGAGCTTCCTCGCCTCGCCTCACACCAGGTGTCTGCGTAGTTTGCACTGCATTCGCACCATTCCTGTCCCCGTCCCGACTTGTCCCGACTTTGCTCGACTGCCGCTCGCTGCCGCTCGGGTCGTGGTCCATATGACGGCGCAAGCACGACAAACGTCTGCGGGACTAGACGACGCTACTAAAGAATAAATTTATGATTACAAATCAAATTTGGAACTGTACAGTGCTGCCCAACAATGGCGCTGACGCATTTCAGGGCTCACCTGCAGATTCGTGCTGTTTCGTCGTTTTCAAAGACTTCCCGGCAAACTTCGTTAGCACATTCTCCCTCAAACTGAGTTAATTACCGCATTATCGTACCGTTGCATTAGTTTAAAATGCTTAAGAAAGTATCTTTGTCACAACAGAAAGGTAGTATGAGAAGACTGCTGACAGGGTGGCGACTTAAAAAGGAAAAAATGCATGGGAGCCAACAGTACCATTTTTTATTGGTTCATTTTTTTGTTTTTTGTTTTCGTACCATCACAGTAGTTTAAAATGCTTGAGGAAACGTATTTGTCACAACAGAAGTGAAAAGAGGGCTGGCAGGAGTAGCGACATAAAAAGGAAAAAAAAAAAAAAAAAAAAAAGAAGGAGAGCCAACAGCACCCGGGTTTCCCAGGCGGTCACCCATCCAAGTACTAACCGGGCCAGATGATGCTTAACTTCGGTGATCGGACGAGAACCGGTGTATTCATCATTGTATGGCCGTTGGCACTAGTGTAATGTAGGAGCACGGCAGAATTCGCGTTCGGCTTCTCTCCCAACACACAAAATGTTAGTTTTCCGCCGCATTTGACGAAAGCACTTCCTTCTGCAACAGCCAGTTCCTCGAGGACGGCGCGGGGGGCGCGCCCGGCGTCCCAGCAGAACGACGGCCGAATTAGCGGGCGCACCGCCGCATGTGTGAGACGCACTGCTGCTCGTTGCACCTCCTGTCATTCGCTGGGCGCGTGCAGCCTTCGACACTAGCGGAGGACGCAACTTGTCCCTGGTGTCCAGCGGAGGGCCTGTGCAGGGTGTGGCAGTGTCGTGCTGGAGGGCGCCACTGGTAGCGATGTGAGCTTCCTCGCCTCGCCTCACACCAGGTGTCTGCGTAGTTTGCACTGCATTCGCACCATTCCTGTCCCCGTCCCGACTTGTCCCGACTTTGCTCGACTGCCGCTCGCTGCCGCTCGGGTCGTGGTCCATATGACGGCGCAAGCACGACAAACGTCTGCGGGACTAGACGACGCTACTAAAGAATAAATTTATGATTACAAATCAAATTTGGAACTGTACAGTGCTGCCCAACAATGGCGCTGACGCATTTCAGGGCTCACCTGCAGATTCGTGCTGTTTCGTCGTTTTCAAAGACTTCCCGGCAAACTTCGTTAGCACATTCTCCCTCAAACTGAGTTAATTACCGCATTATCGTACCGTTGCATTAGTTTAAAATGCTTAAGAAAGTATCTTTGTCACAACAGAAAGGTAGTATGAGAAGACTGCTGACAGGGTGGCGACTTAAAAAGGAAAAAATGCATGGGAGCCAACAGTACCATTTTTTATTGGTTCATTTTTTTGTTTTTTGTTTTCGTACCATCACAGTAGTTTAAAATGCTTGAGGAAACGTATTTGTCACAACAGAAGTGAAAAGAGGGCTGGCAGGAGTAGCGACATAAAAAGGAAAAAAAAAAAAAAAAAAAAAGAAGGAGAGCCAACAGCACCCGGGTTTCCAGGCGGTCACCCATCCAAGTACTAACCGGGCCAGATGATGCTTAACTTCGGTGATCGGACGAGAACCGGTGTATTCATCATTGTATGGCCGTTGGCACTAGTGTAATGTAGGAGCACGGCAGAATTCGCGTTCGGCTTCTCTCCCAACACACAAAATGTTAGTTTTCCGCCGCATTTGACGAAAGCACTTCCTTCTGCAACAGCCAGTTCCTCGAGGACGGCGCGGGGGGCGCGCCCGGCGTCCCAGCAGAACGACGGCCGAATTAGCGGGCGCACCGCCGCATGTGTGAGACGCACTGCTGCTCGTTGCACCTCCTGTCATTCGCTGGGCGCGTGCAGCCTTCGACACTAGCGGAGGACGCAACTTGTCCCTGGTGTCCAGCGGAGGGCCTGTGCAGGGTGTGGCAGTGTCGTGCTGGAGGGCGCCACTGGTAGCGATGTGAGCTTCCTCGCCTCGCCTCACACCAGGTGTCTGCGTAGTTTGCACTGCATTCGCACCATTCCTGTCCCCGTCCCGACTTGTCCCGACTTTGCTCGACTGCCGCTCGCTGCCGCTCGGGTCGTGGTCCATATGACGGCGCAAGCACGACAAACGTCTGCGGGACTAGACGACGCTACTAAAGAATAAATTTATGATTACAAATCAAATTTGGAACTGTACAGTGCTGCCCAACAATGGCGCTGACGCATTTCAGGGCTCACCTGCAGATTCGTGCTGTTTCGTCGTTTTCAAAGACTTCCCGGCAAACTTCGTTAGCACATTCTCCCTCAAACTGAGTTAATTACCGCATTATCGTACCGTTGCATTAGTTTAAAATGCTTAAGAAAGTATCTTTGTCACAACAGAAAGGTAGTATGAGAAGACTGCTGACAGGGTGGCGACTTAAAAAGGAAAAAATGCATGGGAGCCAACAGTACCATTTTTTATTGGTTCATTTTTTTGTTTTTTGTTTTCGTACCATCACAGTAGTTTAAAATGCTTGAGGAAACGTATTTGTCACAACAGAAGTGAAAAGAGGGCTGGCAGGAGTAGCGACATAAAAAGGAAAAAAAAAAAAAAAAAAAAAAGAAGGAGAGCCAACAGCACCCGGGTTTCCCAGGCGGTCACCCATCCAAGTACTAACCGGGCCAGATGATGCTTAACTTCGGTGATCGGACGAGAACCGGTGTATTCATCATTGTATGGCCGTTGGCACTAGTGTAATGTAGGAGCACGGCAGAATTCGCGTTCGGCTTCTCTCCCAACACACAAAATGTTAGTTTTCCGCCGCATTTGACGAAAGCACTTCCTTCTGCAACAGCCAGTTCCTCGAGGACGGCGCGGGGGGCGCGCCCGGCGTCCCAGCAGAACGACGGCCGAATTAGCGGGCGCACCGCCGCATGTGTGAGACGCACTGCTGCTCGTTGCACCTCCTGTCATTCGCTGGGCGCGTGCAGCCTTCGACACTAGCGGAGGACGCAACTTGTCCCTGGTGTCCAGCGGAGGGCCTGTGCAGGGTGTGGCAGTGTCGTGCTGGAGGGCGCCACTGGTAGCGATGTGAGCTTCCTCGCCTCGCCTCACACCAGGTGTCTGCGTAGTTTGCACTGCATTCGCACCATTCCTGTCCCCGTCCCGACTTGTCCCGACTTTGCTCGACTGCCGCTCGCTGCCGCTCGGGTCGTGGTCCATATGACGGCGCAAGCACGACAAACGTCTGCGGGACTAGACGACGCTACTAAAGAATAAATTTATGATTACAAATCAAATTTGGAACTGTACAGTGCTGCCCAACAATGGCGCTGACGCATTTCAGGGCTCACCTGCAGATTCGTGCTGTTTCGTCGTTTTCAAAGACTTCCCGGCAAACTTCGTTAGCACATTCTCCCTCAAACTGAGTTAATTACCGCATTATCGTACCGTTGCATTAGTTTAAAATGCTTAAGAAAGTATCTTTGTCACAACAGAAAGGTAGTATGAGAAGACTGCTGACAGGGTGGCGACTTAAAAAGGAAAAAATGCATGGGAGCCAACAGTACCATTTTTTATTGGTTCATTTTTTTGTTTTTTGTTTTCGTACCATCACAGTAGTTTAAAATGCTTGAGGAAACGTATTTGTCACAACAGAAGTGAAAAGAGGGCTGGCAGGAGTAGCGACATAAAAAGGAAAAAAAAAAAAAAAGAAGGAGAGCCAACAGCACCCGGGTTTCCCAGGCGGTCACCCATCCAAGTACTAACCGGGCCAGATGATGCTTAACTTCGGTGATCGGACGAGAACCGGTGTATTCATCATTGTATGGCCGTTGGCACTAGTGTAATGTAGGAGCACGGCAGAATTCGCGTTCGGCTTCTCTCCCAACACACAAAATGTTAGTTTTCCGCCGCATTTGACGAAAGCACTTCCTTCTGCAACAGCCAGTTCCTCGAGGACGGCGCGGGGGGCGCGCCCGGCGTCCCAGCAGAACGACGGCCGAATTAGCGGGCGCACCGCCGCATGTGTGAGACGCACTGCTGCTCGTTGCACCTCCTGTCATTCGCTGGGCGCGTGCAGCCTTCGACACTAGCGGAGGACGCAACTTGTCCCTGGTGTCCAGCGGAGGGCCTGTGCAGGGTGTGGCAGTGTCGTGCTGGAGGGCGCCACTGGTAGCGATGTGAGCTTCCTCGCCTCGCCTCACACCAGGTGTCTGCGTAGTTTGCACTGCATTCGCACCATTCCTGTCCCCGTCCCGACTTGTCCCGACTTTGCTCGACTGCCGCTCGCTGCCGCTCGGGTCGTGGTCCATATGACGGCGCAAGCACGACAAACGTCTGCGGGACTAGACGACGCTACTAAAGAATAAATTTATGATTACAAATCAAATTTGGAACTGTACAGTGCTGCCCAACAATGGCGCTGACGCATTTCAGGGCTCACCTGCAGATTCGTGCTGTTTCGTCGTTTTCAAAGACTTCCCGGCAAACTTCGTTAGCACATTCTCCCTCAAACTGAGTTAATTACCGCATTATCGTACCGTTGCATTAGTTTAAAATGCTTAAGAAAGTATCTTTGTCACAACAGAAAGGTAGTATGAGAAGACTGCTGACAGGGTGGCGACTTAAAAAGGAAAAAATGCATGGGAGCCAACAGTACCATTTTTTATTGGTTCATTTTTTGTTTTTTGTTTTCGTACCATCACAGTAGTTTAAAATGCTTGAGGAAACGTATTTGTCACAACAGAAGTGAAAAGAGGGCTGGCAGGAGTAGCGACATAAAAAGGAAAAAAAAAAAAAAAAAAAAAGAAGGAGAGCCAACAGCACCCGGGTTTCCCAGGCGGTCACCCATCCAAGTACTAACCGGGCCAGATGATGCTTAACTTCGGTGATCGGACGAGAACCGGTGTATTCATCATTGTATGGCCGTTGGCACTAGTGTAATGTAGGAGCACGGCAGAATTCGCGTTCGGCTTCTCTCCCAACACACAAAATGTTAGTTTTCCGCCGCATTTGACGAAAGCACTTCCTTCTGCAACAGCCAGTTCCTCGAGGACGGCGCGGGGGGCGCGCCCGGCGTCCCAGCAGAACGACGGCCGAATTAGCGGGCGCACCGCCGCATGTGTGAGACGCACTGCTGCTCGTTGCACCTCCTGTCATTCGCTGGGCGCGTGCAGCCTTCGACACTAGCGGAGGACGCAACTTGTCCCTGGTGTCCAGCGGAGGGCCTGTGCAGGGTGTGGCAGTGTCGTGCTGGAGGGCGCCACTGGTAGCGATGTGAGCTTCCTCGCCTCGCCTCACACCAGGTGTCTGCGTAGTTTGCACTGCATTCGCACCATTCCTGTCCCCGTCCCGACTTGTCCCGACTTTGCTCGACTGCCGCTCGCTGCCGCTCGGGTCGTGGTCCATATGACGGCGCAAGCACGACAAACGTCTGCGGGACTAGACGACGCTACTAAAGAATAAATTTATGATTACAAATCAAATTTGGAACTGTACAGTGCTGCCCAACAATGGCGCTGACGCATTTCAGGGCTCACCTGCAGATTCGTGCTGTTTCGTCGTTTTCAAAGACTTCCCGGCAAACTTCGTTAGCACATTCTCCCTCAAACTGAGTTAATTACCGCATTATCGTACCGTTGCATTAGTTTAAAATGCTTAAGAAAGTATCTTTGTCACAACAGAAAGGTAGTATGAGAAGACTGCTGACAGGGTGGCGACTTAAAAAGGAAAAAATGCATGGGAGCCAACAGTACCATTTTTTATTGGTTCATTTTTTTGTTTTTTGTTTTCGTACCATCACAGTAGTTTAAAATGCTTGAGGAAACGTATTTGTCACAACAGAAGTGAAAAGAGGGCTGGCAGGAGTAGCGACATAAAAAGGAAAAAAAAAAAAAAAGAAGGAGAGCCAACAGCACCCGGGTTTCCCAGGCGGTCACCCATCCAAGTACTAACCGGGCCAGATGATGCTTAACTTCGGTGATCGGACGAGAACCGGTGTATTCATCATTGTATGGCCGTTGGCACTAGTGTAATGTAGGAGCACGGCAGAATTCGCGTTCGGCTTCTCTCCCAACACACAAAATGTTAGTTTTCCGCCGCATTTGACGAAAGCACTTCCTTCTGCAACAGCCAGTTCCTCGAGGACGGCGCGGGGGGCGCGCCCGGCGTCCCAGCAGAACGACGGCCGAATTAGCGGGCGCACCGCCGCATGTGTGAGACGCACTGCTGCTCGTTGCACCTCCTGTCATTCGCTGGGCGCGTGCAGCCTTCGACACTAGCGGAGGACGCAACTTGTCCCTGGTGTCCAGCGGAGGGCCTGTGCAGGGTGTGGCAGTGTCGTGCTGGAGGGCGCCACTGGTAGCGATGTGAGCTTCCTCGCCTCGCCTCACACCAGGTGTCTGCGTAGTTTGCACTGCATTCGCACCATTCCTGTCCCCGTCCCGACTTGTCCCGACTTTGCTCGACTGCCGCTCGCTGCCGCTCGGGTCGTGGTCCATATGACGGCGCAAGCACGACAAACGTCTGCGGGACTAGACGACGCTACTAAAGAATAAATTTATGATTACAAATCAAATTTGGGAACTGTACAGTGCTGCCCAACAATGGCGCTGACGCATTTCAGGGCTCACCTGCAGATTCGTGCTGTTTCGTCGTTTTCAAAGACTTCCCGGCAAACTTCGTTAGCACATTCTCCCTCAAACTGAGTTAATTACCGCATTATCGTACCGTTGCATTAGTTTAAAATGCTTAAGAAAGTATCTTTGTCACAACAGAAAGGTAGTATGAGAAGACTGCTGACAGGGTGGCGACTTAAAAAGGAAAAAATGCATGGGAGCCAACAGTACCATTTTTTATTGGTTCATTTTTTTGTTTTTTGTTTTCGTACCATCACAGTAGTTTAAAATGCTTGAGGAAACGTATTTGTCACAACAGAAGTGAAAAGAGGGCTGGCAGGAGTAGCGACATAAAAAGGAAAAAAAAAAAAAAAAAAAAAAAGAAGGAGAGCCAACAGCACCCGGGTTTCCCAGGCGGTCACCCATCCAAGTACTAACCGGGCCAGATGATGCTTAACTTCGGTGATCGGACGAGAACCGGTGTATTCATCATTGTATGGCCGTTGGCACTAGTGTAATGTAGGAGCACGGCAGAATTCGCGTTCGGCTTCTCTCCCAACACACAAAATGTTAGTTTTCCGCCGCATTTGACGAAAGCACTTCCTTCTGCAACAGCCAGTTCCTCGAGGACGGCGCGGGGGGCGCGCCCGGCGTCCCAGCAGAACGACGGCCGAATTAGCGGGCGCACCGCCGCATGTGTGAGACGCACTGCTGCTCGTTGCACCTCCTGTCATTCGCTGGGCGCGTGCAGCCTTCGACACTAGCGGAGGACGCAACTTGTCCCTGGTGTCCAGCGGAGGGCCTGTGCAGGGTGTGGCAGTGTCGTGCTGGAGGGCGCCACTGGTAGCGATGTGAGCTTCCTCGCCTCGCCTCACACCAGGTGTCTGCGTAGTTTGCACTGCATTCGCACCATTCCTGTCCCCGTCCCGACTTGTCCCGACTTTGCTCGACTGCCGCTCGCTGCCGCTCGGGTCGTGGTCCATATGACGGCGCAAGCACGACAAACGTCTGCGGGACTAGACGACGCTACTAAAGAATAAATTTATGATTACAAATCAAATTTGGAACTGTACAGTGCTGCCCAACAATGGCGCTGACGCATTTCAGGGCTCACCTGCAGATTCGTGCTGTTTCGTCGTTTTCAAAGACTTCCCGGCAAACTTCGTTAGCACATTCTCCCTCAAACTGAGTTAATTACCGCATTATCGTACCGTTGCATTAGTTTAAAATGCTTAAGAAAGTATCTTTGTCACAACAGAAAGGTAGTATGAGAAGACTGCTGACAGGGTGGCGACTTAAAAAGGAAAAAAATGCATGGGAGCCAACAGTACCATTTTTTATTGGTTCATTTTTTTGTTTTTTGTTTTCGTACCATCACAGTAGTTTAAAATGCTTGAGGAAACGTATTTGTCACAACAGAAGTGAAAAGAGGGCTGGCAGGAGTAGCGACATAAAAAGGAAAAAAAAAAAAAAAAAAAAAGAAGGAGAGCCAACAGCACCCGGGTTTCCCAGGCGGTCACCCATCCAAGTACTAACCGGGCCAGATGATGCTTAACTTCGGTGATCGGACGAGAACCGGTGTATTCATCATTGTATGGCCGTTGGCACTAGTGTAATGTAGGAGCACGGCAGAATTCGCGTTCGGCTTCTCTCCCAACACACAAAATGTTAGTTTTCCGCCGCATTTGACGAAAGCACTTCCTTCTGCAACAGCCAGTTCCTCGAGGACGGCGCGGGGGGCGCGCCCGGCGTCCCAGCAGAACGACGGCCGAATTAGCGGGCGCACCGCCGCATGTGTGAGACGCACTGCTGCTCGTTGCACCTCCTGTCATTCGCTGGGCGCGTGCAGCCTTCGACACTAGCGGAGGACGCAACTTGTCCCTGGTGTCCAGCGGAGGGCCTGTGCAGGGTGTGGCAGTGTCGTGCTGGAGGGCGCCACTGGTAGCGATGTGAGCTTCCTCGCCTCGCCTCACACCAGGTGTCTGCGTAGTTTGCACTGCATTCGCACCATTCCTGTCCCCGTCCCGACTTGTCCCGACTTTGCTCGACTGCCGCTCGCTGCCGCTCGGGTCGTGGTCCATATGACGGCGCAAGCACGACAAACGTCTGCGGGACTAGACGACGCTACTAAAGAATAAATTTATGATTACAAATCAAATTTGGAACTGTACAGTGCTGCCCAACAATGGCGCTGACGCATTTCAGGGCTCACCTGCAGATTCGTGCTGTTTCGTCGTTTTCAAAGACTTCCCGGCAAACTTCGTTAGCACATTCTCCCTCAAACTGAGTTAATTACCGCATTATCGTACCGTTGCATTAGTTTAAAATGCTTAAGAAAGTATCTTTGTCACAACAGAAAGGTAGTATGAGAAGACTGCTGACAGGGTGGCGACTTAAAAAGGAAAAAATGCATGGGAGCCAACAGTACCATTTTTTATTGGTTCATTTTTTTGTTTTTTGTTTTCGTACCATCACAGTAGTTTAAAATGCTTGAGGAAACGTATTTGTCACAACAGAAGTGAAAAGAGGGCTGGCAGGAGTAGCGACATAAAAAGGAAAAAAAAAAAAAAAGAAGGAGAGCCAACAGCACCCGGGTTTCCCAGGCGGTCACCCATCCAAGTACTAACCGGGCCAGATGATGCTTAACTTCGGTGATCGGACGAGAACCGGTGTATTCATCATTGTATGGCCGTTGGCACTAGTGTAATGTAGGAGCACGGCAGAATTCGCGTTCGGCTTCTCTCCCAACACACAAAATGTTAGTTTTCCGCCGCATTTGACGAAAGCACTTCCTTCTGCAACAGCCAGTTCCTCGAGGACGGCGCGGGGGGCGCGCCCGGCGTCCCAGCAGAACGACGGCCGAATTAGCGGGCGCACCGCCGCATGTGTGAGACGCACTGCTGCTCGTTGCACCTCCTGTCATTCGCTGGGCGCGTGCAGCCTTCGACACTAGCGGAGGACGCAACTTGTCCCTGGTGTCCAGCGGAGGGCCTGTGCAGGGTGTGGCAGTGTCGTGCTGGAGGGCGCCACTGGTAGCGATGTGAGCTTCCTCGCCTCGCCTCACACCAGGTGTCTGCGTAGTTTGCACTGCATTCGCACCATTCCTGTCCCCGTCCCGACTTGTCCCGACTTTGCTCGACTGCCGCTCGCTGCCGCTCGGGTCGTGGTCCATATGACGGCGCAAGCACGACAAACGTCTGCGGGACTAGACGACGCTACTAAAGAATAAATTTATGATTACAAATCAAATTTGGAACTGTACAGTGCTGCCCAACAATGGCGCTGACGCATTTCAGGGCTCACCTGCAGATTCGTGCTGTTTCGTCGTTTTCAAAGACTTCCCGGCAAACTTCGTTAGCACATTCTCCCTCAAACTGAGTTAATTACCGCATTATCGTACCGTTGCATTAGTTTAAAATGCTTAAGAAAGTATCTTTGTCACAACAGAAAGGTAGTATGAGAAGACTGCTGACAGGGTGGCGACTTAAAAAGGAAAAAATGCATGGGAGCCAACAGTACCATTTTTTATTGGTTCATTTTTTTGTTTTTTGTTTTCGTACCATCACAGTAGTTTAAAATGCTTGAGGAAACGTATTTGTCACAACAGAAGTGAAAAGAGGGCTGGCAGGAGTAGCGACATAAAAAGGAAAAAAAAAAAAAAAAAAAAAAGAAGGAGAGCCAACAGCACCCGGGTTTCCCAGGCGGTCACCCATCCAAGTACTAACCGGGCCAGATGATGCTTAACTTCGGTGATCGGACGAGAACCGGTGTATTCATCATTGTATGGCCGTTGGCACTAGTGTAATGTAGGAGCACGGCAGAATTCGCGTTCGGCTTCTCTCCCAACACACAAAATGTTAGTTTTCCGCCGCATTTGACGAAAGCACTTCCTTCTGCAACAGCCAGTTCCTCGAGGACGGCGCGGGGGGCGCGCCCGGCGTCCCAGCAGAACGACGGCCGAATTAGCGGGCGCACCGCCGCATGTGTGAGACGCACTGCTGCTCGTTGCACCTCCTGTCATTCGCTGGGCGCGTGCAGCCTTCGACACTAGCGGAGGACGCAACTTGTCCCTGGTGTCCAGCGGAGGGCCTGTGCAGGGTGTGGCAGTGTCGTGCTGGAGGGCGCCACTGGTAGCGATGTGAGCTTCCTCGCCTCGCCTCACACCAGGTGTCTGCGTAGTTTGCACTGCATTCGCACCATTCCTGTCCCCGTCCCGACTTGTCCCGACTTTGCTCGACTGCCGCTCGCTGCCGCTCGGGTCGTGGTCCATATGACGGCGCAAGCACGACAAACGTCTGCGGGACTAGACGACGCTACTAAAGAATAAATTTATGATTACAAATCAAATTTGGAACTGTACAGTGCTGCCCAACAATGGCGCTGACGCATTTCAGGGCTCACCTGCAGATTCGTGCTGTTTCGTCGTTTTCAAAGACTTCCCGGCAAACTTCGTTAGCACATTCTCCCTCAAACTGAGTTAATTACCGCATTATCGTACCGTTGCATTAGTTTAAAATGCTTAAGAAAGTATCTTTGTCACAACAGAAAGGTAGTATGAGAAGACTGCTGACAGGGTGGCGACTTAAAAAGGAAAAAATGCATGGGAGCCAACAGTACCATTTTTTATTGGTTCATTTTTTTGTTTTTTGTTTTCGTACCATCACAGTAGTTTAAAATGCTTGAGGAAACGTATTTGTCACAACAGAAGTGAAAAGAGGGCTGGCAGGAGTAGCGACATAAAAAGGAAAAAAAAAAAAAAAAAAGAAGGAGAGCCAACAGCACCCGGGTTTCCCAGGCGGTCACCCATCCAAGTACTAACCGGGCCAGATGATGCTTAACTTCGGTGATCGGACGAGAACCGGTGTATTCATCATTGTATGGCCGTTGGCACTAGTGTAATGTAGGAGCACGGCAGAATTCGCGTTCGGCTTCTCTCCCAACACACAAAATGTTAGTTTTCCGCCGCATTTGACGAAAGCACTTCCTTCTGCAACAGCCAGTTCCTCGAGGACGGCGCGGGGGGCGCGCCCGGCGTCCCAGCAGAACGACGGCCGAATTAGCGGGCGCACCGCCGCATGTGTGAGACGCACTGCTGCTCGTTGCACCTCCTGTCATTCGCTGGGCGCGTGCAGCCTTCGACACTAGCGGAGGACGCAACTTGTCCCTGGTGTCCAGCGGAGGGCCTGTGCAGGGTGTGGCAGTGTCGTGCTGGAGGGCGCCACTGGTAGCGATGTGAGCTTCCTCGCCTCGCCTCACACCAGGTGTCTGCGTAGTTTGCACTGCATTCGCACCATTCCTGTCCCCGTCCCGACTTGTCCCGACTTTGCTCGACTGCCGCTCGCTGCCGCTCGGGTCGTGGTCCATATGACGGCGCAAGCACGACAAACGTCTGCGGGACTAGACGACGCTACTAAAGAATAAATTTATGATTACAAATCAAATTTGGAACTGTACAGTGCTGCCCAACAATGGCGCTGACGCATTTCAGGGCTCACCTGCAGATTCGTGCTGTTTCGTCGTTTTCAAAGACTTCCCGGCAAACTTCGTTAGCACATTCTCCCTCAAACTGAGTTAATTACCGCATTATCGTACCGTTGCATTAGTTTAAAATGCTTAAGAAAGTATCTTTGTCACAACAGAAAGGTAGTATGAGAAGACTGCTGACAGGGTGGCGACTTAAAAAGGAAAAAATGCATGGGAGCCAACAGTACCATTTTTTATTGGTTCATTTTTTTGTTTTTTGTTTTCGTACCATCACAGTAGTTTAAAATGCTTGAGGAAACGTATTTGTCACAACAGAAGTGAAAAGAGGGCTGGCAGGAGTAGCGACATAAAAAGGAAAAAAAAAAAAAAAAAAAAAAAGAAGGAGAGCCAACAGCACCCGGGTTTCCCAGGCGGTCACCCATCCAAGTACTAACCGGGCCAGATGATGCTTAACTTCGGTGATCGGACGAGAACCGGTGTATTCATCATTGTATGGCCGTTGGCACTAGTGTAATGTAGGAGCACGGCAGAATTCGCGTTCGGCTTCTCTCCCAACACACAAAATGTTAGTTTTCCGCCGCATTTGACGAAAGCACTTCCTTCTGCAACAGCCAGTTCCTCGAGGACGGCGCGGGGGGCGCGCCCGGCGTCCCAGCAGAACGACGGCCGAATTAGCGGGCGCACCGCCGCATGTGTGAGACGCACTGCTGCTCGTTGCACCTCCTGTCATTCGCTGGGCGCGTGCAGCCTTCGACACTAGCGGAGGACGCAACTTGTCCCTGGTGTCCAGCGGAGGGCCTGTGCAGGGTGTGGCAGTGTCGTGCTGGAGGGCGCCACTGGTAGCGATGTGAGCTTCCTCGCCTCGCCTCACACCAGGTGTCTGCGTAGTTTGCACTGCATTCGCACCATTCCTGTCCCCGTCCCGACTTGTCCCGACTTTGCTCGACTGCCGCTCGCTGCCGCTCGGGTCGTGGTCCATATGACGGCGCAAGCACGACAAACGTCTGCGGGACTAGACGACGCTACTAAAGAATAAATTTATGATTACAAATCAAATTTGGAACTGTACAGTGCTGCCCAACAATGGCGCTGACGCATTTCAGGGCTCACCTGCAGATTCGTGCTGTTTCGTCGTTTTCAAAGACTTCCCGGCAAACTTCGTTAGCACATTCTCCCTCAAACTGAGTTAATTACCGCATTATCGTACCGTTGCATTAGTTTAAAATGCTTAAGAAAGTATCTTTGTCACAACAGAAAGGTAGTATGAGAAGACTGCTGACAGGGTGGCGACTTAAAAAGGAAAAAATGCATGGGAGCCAACAGTACCATTTTTTATTGGTTCATTTTTTTGTTTTTTGTTTTCGTACCATCACAGTAGTTTAAAATGCTTGAGGAAACGTATTTGTCACAACAGAAGTGAAAAGAGGGCTGGCAGGAGTAGCGACATAAAAAGGAAAAAAAAAAAAAAAAAAAAAAGAAGGAGAGCCAACAGCACCCGGGTTTCCCAGGCGGTCACCCATCCAAGTACTAACCGGGCCAGATGATGCTTAACTTCGGTGATCGGACGAGAACCGGTGTATTCATCATTGTATGGCCGTTGGCACTAGTGTAATGTAGGAGCACGGCAGAATTCGCGTTCGGCTTCTCTCCCAACACACAAAATGTTAGTTTTCCGCCGCATTTGACGAAAGCACTTCCTTCTGCAACAGCCAGTTCCTCGAGGACGGCGCGGGGGGCGCGCCCGGCGTCCCAGCAGAACGACGGCGCCGAATTAGCGGGCGCACCGCCGCATGTGTGAGACGCACTGCTGCTCGTTGCACCTCCTGTCATTCGCTGGGCGCGTGCAGCCTTCGACACTAGCGGAGGACGCAACTTGTCCCTGGTGTCCAGCGGAGGGCCTGTGCAGGGTGTGGCAGTGTCGTGCTGGAGGGCGCCACTGGTAGCGATGTGAGCTTCCTCGCCTCGCCTCACACCAGGTGTCTGCGTAGTTTGCACTGCATTCGCACCATTCCTGTCCCCGTCCCGACTTGTCCCGACTTTGCTCGACTGCCGCTCGCTGCCGCTCGGGTCGTGGTCCATATGACGGCGCAAGCACGACAAACGTCTGCGGGACTAGACGACGCTACTAAAGAATAAATTTATGATTACAAATCAAATTTGGAACTGTACAGTGCTGCCCAACAATGGCGCTGACGCATTTCAGGGCTCACCTGCAGATTCGTGCTGTTTCGTCGTTTTCAAAGACTTCCCGGCAAACTTCGTTAGCACATTCTCCCTCAAACTGAGTTAATTACCGCATTATCGTACCGTTGCATTAGTTTAAAATGCTTAAGAAAGTATCTTTGTCACAACAGAAAGGTAGTATGAGAAGACTGCTGACAGGGTGGCGACTTAAAAAGGAAAAAATGCATGGGAGCCAACAGTACCATTTTTTATTGGTTCATTTTTTTGTTTTTTGTTTTCGTACCATCACAGTAGTTTAAAATGCTTGAGGAAACGTATTTGTCACAACAGAAGTGAAAAGAGGGCTGGCAGGAGTAGCGACATAAAAAGGAAAAAAAAAAAAAAAAAAAAAAAGAAGGAGAGCCAACAGCACCCGGGTTTCCCAGGCGGTCACCCATCCAAGTACTAACCGGGCCAGATGATGCTTAACTTCGGTGATCGGACGAGAACCGGTGTATTCATCATTGTATGGCCGTTGGCACTAGTGTAATGTAGGAGCACGGCAGAATTCGCGTTCGGCTTCTCTCCCAACACACAAAATGTTAGTTTTCCGCCGCATTTGACGAAAGCACTTCCTTCTGCAACAGCCAGTTCCTCGAGGACGGCGCGGGGGGCGCGCCCGGCGTCCCAGCAGAACGACGGCCGAATTAGCGGGCGCACCGCCGCATGTGTGAGACGCACTGCTGCTCGTTGCACCTCCTGTCATTCGCTGGGCGCGTGCAGCCTTCGACACTAGCGGAGGACGCAACTTGTCCCTGGTGTCCAGCGGAGGGCCTGTGCAGGGTGTGGCAGTGTCGTGCTGGAGGGCGCCACTGGTAGCGATGTGAGCTTCCTCGCCTCGCCTCACACCAGGTGTCTGCGTAGTTTGCACTGCATTCGCACCATTCCTGTCCCCGTCCCGACTTGTCCCGACTTTGCTCGACTGCCGCTCGCTGCCGCTCGGGTCGTGGTCCATATGACGGCGCAAGCACGACAAACGTCTGCGGGACTAGACGACGCTACTAAAGAATAAATTTATGATTACAAATCAAATTTGGAACTGTACAGTGCTGCCCAACAATGGCGCTGACGCATTTCAGGGCTCACCTGCAGATTCGTGCTGTTTCGTCGTTTTCAAAGACTTCCCGGCAAACTTCGTTAGCACATTCTCCCTCAAACTGAGTTAATTACCGCATTATCGTACCGTTGCATTAGTTTAAAATGCTTAAGAAAGTATCTTTGTCACAACAGAAAGGTAGTATGAGAAGACTGCTGACAGGGTGGCGACTTAAAAAGGAAAAAATGCATGGGAGCCAACAGTACCATTTTTTATTGGTTCATTTTTTTGTTTTTTGTTTTCGTACCATCACAGTAGTTTAAAATGCTTGAGGAAACGTATTTGTCACAACAGAAGTGAAAAGAGGGCTGGCAGGAGTAGCGACATAAAAAGGAAAAAAAAAAAAAAAAAAAAAAAGAAGGAGAGCCAACAGCACCCGGGTTTCCCAGGCGGTCACCCATCCAAGTACTAACCGGGCCAGATGATGCTTAACTTCGGTGATCGGACGAGAACCGGTGTATTCATCATTGTATGGCCGTTGGCACTAGTGTAATGTAGGAGCACGGCAGAATTCGCGTTCGGCTTCTCTCCCAACACACAAAATGTTAGTTTTCCGCCGCATTTGACGAAAGCACTTCCTTCTGCAACAGCCAGTTCCTCGAGGACGGCGCGGGGGGCGCGCCCGGCGTCCCAGCAGAACGACGGCCGAATTAGCGGGCGCACCGCCGCATGTGTGAGACGCACTGCTGCTCGTTGCACCTCCTGTCATTCGCTGGGCGCGTGCAGCCTTCGACACTAGCGGAGGACGCAACTTGTCCCTGGTGTCCAGCGGAGGGCCTGTGCAGGGTGTGGCAGTGTCGTGCTGGAGGGCGCCACTGGTAGCGATGTGAGCTTCCTCGCCTCGCCTCACACCAGGTGTCTGCGTAGTTTGCACTGCATTCGCACCATTCCTGTCCCCGTCCCGACTTGTCCCGACTTTGCTCGACTGCCGCTCGCTGCCGCTCGGGTCGTGGTCCATATGACGGCGCAAGCACGACAAACGTCTGCGGGACTAGACGACGCTACTAAAGAATAAATTTATGATTACAAATCAAATTTGGAACTGTACAGTGCTGCCCAACAATGGCGCTGACGCATTTCAGGGCTCACCTGCAGATTCGTGCTGTTTCGTCGTTTTCAAAGACTTCCCGGCAAACTTCGTTAGCACATTCTCCCTCAAACTGAGTTAATTACCGCATTATCGTACCGTTGCATTAGTTTAAAATGCTTAAGAAAGTATCTTTGTCACAACAGAAAGGTAGTATGAGAAGACTGCTGACAGGGTGGCGACTTAAAAAGGAAAAAATGCATGGGAGCCAACAGTACCATTTTTTATTGGTTCATTTTTTTGTTTTTTGTTTTCGTACCATCACAGTAGTTTAAAATGCTTGAGGAAACGTATTTGTCACAACAGAAGTGAAAAGAGGGCTGGCAGGAGTAGCGACATAAAAAGGAAAAAAAAAAAAAAAAAAAAAAAAGAAGGAGAGCCAACAGCACCCGGGTTTCCCAGGCGGTCACCCATCCAAGTACTAACCGGGCCAGATGATGCTTAACTTCGGTGATCGGACGAGAACCGGTGTATTCATCATTGTATGGCCGTTGGCACTAGTGTAATGTAGGAGCACGGCAGAATTCGCGTTCGGCTTCTCTCCCAACACACAAAATGTTAGTTTTCCGCCGCATTTGACGAAAGCACTTCCTTCTGCAACAGCCAGTTCCTCGAGGACGGCGCGGGGGGCGCGCCCGGCGTCCCAGCAGAACGACGGCCGAATTAGCGGGCGCACCGCCGCATGTGTGAGACGCACTGCTGCTCGTTGCACCTCCTGTCATTCGCTGGGCGCGTGCAGCCTTCGACACTAGCGGAGGACGCAACTTGTCCCTGGTGTCCAGCGGAGGGCCTGTGCAGGGTGTGGCAGTGTCGTGCTGGAGGGCGCCACTGGTAGCGATGTGAGCTTCCTCGCCTCGCCTCACACCAGGTGTCTGCGTAGTTTGCACTGCATTCGCACCATTCCTGTCCCCGTCCCGACTTGTCCCGACTTTGCTCGACTGCCGCTCGCTGCCGCTCGGGTCGTGGTCCATATGACGGCGCAAGCACGACAAACGTCTGCGGGACTAGACGACGCTACTAAAGAATAAATTTATGATTACAAATCAAATTTGGAACTGTACAGTGCTGCCCAACAATGGCGCTGACGCATTTCAGGGCTCACCTGCAGATTCGTGCTGTTTCGTCGTTTTCAAAGACTTCCCGGCAAACTTCGTTAGCACATTCTCCCTCAAACTGAGTTAATTACCGCATTATCGTACCGTTGCATTAGTTTAAAATGCTTAAGAAAGTATCTTTGTCACAACAGAAAGGTAGTATGAGAAGACTGCTGACAGGGTGGCGACTTAAAAAGGAAAAAATGCATGGGAGCCAACAGTACCATTTTTTATTGGTTCATTTTTTTGTTTTTTGTTTTCGTACCATCACAGTAGTTTAAAATGCTTGAGGAAACGTATTTGTCACAACAGAAGTGAAAAGAGGGCTGGCAGGAGTAGCGACATAAAAAGGAAAAAAAAAAAAAAAAAAAAAAAGAAGGAGAGCCAACAGCACCCGGGTTTCCCAGGCGGTCACCCATCCAAGTACTAACCGGGCCAGATGATGCTTAACTTCGGTGATCGGACGAGAACCGGTGTATTCATCATTGTATGGCCGTTGGCACTAGTGTAATGTAGGAGCACGGCAGAATTCGCGTTCGGCTTCTCTCCCAACACACAAAATGTTAGTTTTCCGCCGCATTTGACGAAAGCACTTCCTTCTGCAACAGCCAGTTCCTCGAGGACGGCGCGGGGGGCGCGCCCGGCGTCCCAGCAGAACGACGGCCGAATTAGCGGGCGCACCGCCGCATGTGTGAGACGCACTGCTGCTCGTTGCACCTCCTGTCATTCGCTGGGCGCGTGCAGCCTTCGACACTAGCGGAGGACGCAACTTGTCCCTGGTGTCCAGCGGAGGGCCTGTGCAGGGTGTGGCAGTGTCGTGCTGGAGGGCGCCACTGGTAGCGATGTGAGCTTCCTCGCCTCGCCTCACACCAGGTGTCTGCGTAGTTTGCACTGCATTCGCACCATTCCTGTCCCCGTCCCGACTTGTCCCGACTTTGCTCGACTGCCGCTCGCTGCCGCTCGGGTCGTGGTCCATATGACGGCGCAAGCACGACAAACGTCTGCGGGACTAGACGACGCTACTAAAGAATAAATTTATGATTACAAATCAAATTTGGAACTGTACAGTGCTGCCCAACAATGGCGCTGACGCATTTCAGGGCTCACCTGCAGATTCGTGCTGTTTCGTCGTTTTCAAAGACTTCCCGGCAAACTTCGTTAGCACATTCTCCCTCAAACTGAGTTAATTACCGCATTATCGTACCGTTGCATTAGTTTAAAATGCTTAAGAAAGTATCTTTGTCACAACAGAAAGGTAGTATGAGAAGACTGCTGACAGGGTGGCGACTTAAAAAGGAAAAAATGCATGGGAGCCAACAGTACCATTTTTTATTGGTTCATTTTTTTGTTTTTTGTTTTCGTACCATCACAGTAGTTTAAAATGCTTGAGGAAACGTATTTGTCACAACAGAAGTGAAAAGAGGGCTGGCAGGAGTAGCGACATAAAAAGGAAAAAAAAAAAAAAAAAAAAAAAGAAGGAGAGCCAACAGCACCCGGGTTTCCCAGGCGGTCACCCATCCAAGTACTAACCGGGCCAGATGATGCTTAACTTCGGTGATCGGACGAGAACCGGTGTATTCATCATTGTATGGCCGTTGGCACTAGTGTAATGTAGGAGCACGGCAGAATTCGCGTTCGGCTTCTCTCCCAACACACAAAATGTTAGTTTTCCGCCGCATTTGACGAAAGCACTTCCTTCTGCAACAGCCAGTTCCTCGAGGACGGCGCGGGGGGCGCGCCCGGCGTCCCAGCAGAACGACGGCCGAATTAGCGGGCGCACCGCCGCATGTGTGAGACGCACTGCTGCTCGTTGCACCTCCTGTCATTCGCTGGGCGCGTGCAGCCTTCGACACTAGCGGAGGACGCAACTTGTCCCTGGTGTCCAGCGGAGGGCCTGTGCAGGGTGTGGCAGTGTCGTGCTGGAGGGCGCCACTGGTAGCGATGTGAGCTTCCTCGCCTCGCCTCACACCAGGTGTCTGCGTAGTTTGCACTGCATTCGCACCATTCCTGTCCCCGTCCCGACTTGTCCCGACTTTGCTCGACTGCCGCTCGCTGCCGCTCGGGTCGTGGTCCATATGACGGCGCAAGCACGACAAACGTCTGCGGGACTAGACGACGCTACTAAAGAATAAATTTATGATTACAAATCAAATTTGGAACTGTACAGTGCTGCCCAACAATGGCGCTGACGCATTTCAGGGCTCACCTGCAGATTCGTGCTGTTTCGTCGTTTTCAAAGACTTCCCGGCAAACTTCGTTAGCACATTCTCCCTCAAACTGAGTTAATTACCGCATTATCGTACCGTTGCATTAGTTTAAAATGCTTAAGAAAGTATCTTTGTCACAACAGAAAGGTAGTATGAGAAGACTGCTGACAGGGTGGCGACTTAAAAAGGAAAAAATGCATGGGAGCCAACAGTACCATTTTTTATTGGTTCATTTTTTTGTTTTTTGTTTTCGTACCATCACAGTAGTTTAAAATGCTTGAGGAAACGTATTTGTCACAACAGAAGTGAAAAGAGGGCTGGCAGGAGTAGCGACATAAAAAGGAAAAAAAAAAAAAAAAAAAAAAAGAAGGAGAGCCAACAGCACCCGGGTTTCCCAGGCGGTCACCCATCCAAGTACTAACCGGGCCAGATGATGCTTAACTTCGGTGATCGGACGAGAACCGGTGTATTCATCATTGTATGGCCGTTGGCACTAGTGTAATGTAGGAGCACGGCAGAATTCGCGTTCGGCTTCTCTCCCAACACACAAAATGTTAGTTTTCCGCCGCATTTGACGAAAGCACTTCCTTCTGCAACAGCCAGTTCCTCGAGGACGGCGCGGGGGGCGCGCCCGGCGTCCCAGCAGAACGACGGCCGAATTAGCGGGCGCACCGCCGCATGTGTGAGACGCACTGCTGCTCGTTGCACCTCCTGTCATTCGCTGGGCGCGTGCAGCCTTCGACACTAGCGGAGGACGCAACTTGTCCCTGGTGTCCAGCGGAGGGCCTGTGCAGGGTGTGGCAGTGTCGTGCTGGAGGGCGCCACTGGTAGCGATGTGAGCTTCCTCGCCTCGCCTCACACCAGGTGTCTGCGTAGTTTGCACTGCATTCGCACCATTCCTGTCCCCGTCCCGACTTGTCCCGACTTTGCTCGACTGCCGCTCGCTGCCGCTCGGGTCGTGGTCCATATGACGGCGCAAGCACGACAAACGTCTGCGGGACTAGACGACGCTACTAAAGAATAAATTTATGATTACAAATCAAATTTGGAACTGTACAGTGCTGCCCAACAATGGCGCTGACGCATTTCAGGGCTCACCTGCAGATTCGTGCTGTTTCGTCGTTTTCAAAGACTTCCCGGCAAACTTCGTTAGCACATTCTCCCTCAAACTGAGTTAATTACCGCATTATCGTACCGTTGCATTAGTTTAAAATGCTTAAGAAAGTATCTTTGTCACAACAGAAAGGTAGTATGAGAAGACTGCTGACAGGGTGGCGACTTAAAAAGGAAAAAATGCATGGGAGCCAACAGTACCATTTTTTATTGGTTCATTTTTTTGTTTTTTGTTTTCGTACCATCACAGTAGTTTAAAATGCTTGAGGAAACGTATTTGTCACAACAGAAGTGAAAAGAGGGCTGGCAGGAGTAGCGACATAAAAAGGAAAAAAAAAAAAAAAAAAAAAAAAGAAGGAGAGCCAACAGCACCCGGGTTTCCCAGGCGGTCACCCATCCAAGTACTAACCGGGCCAGATGATGCTTAACTTCGGTGATCGGACGAGAACCGGTGTATTCATCATTGTATGGCCGTTGGCACTAGTGTAATGTAGGAGCACGGCAGAATTCGCGTTCGGCTTCTCTCCCAACACACAAAATGTTAGTTTTCCGCCGCATTTGACGAAAGCACTTCCTTCTGCAACAGCCAGTTCCTCGAGGACGGCGCGGGGGGCGCGCCCGGCGTCCCAGCAGAACGACGGCCGAATTAGCGGGCGCACCGCCGCATGTGTGAGACGCACTGCTGCTCGTTGCACCTCCTGTCATTCGCTGGGCGCGTGCAGCCTTCGACACTAGCGGAGGACGCAACTTGTCCCTGGTGTCCAGCGGAGGGCCTGTGCAGGGTGTGGCAGTGTCGTGCTGGAGGGCGCCACTGGTAGCGATGTGAGCTTCCTCGCCTCGCCTCACACCAGGTGTCTGCGTAGTTTGCACTGCATTCGCACCATTCCTGTCCCCGTCCCGACTTGTCCCGACTTTGCTCGACTGCCGCTCGCTGCCGCTCGGGTCGTGGTCCATATGACGGCGCAAGCACGACAAACGTCTGCGGGACTAGACGACGCTACTAAAGAATAAATTTATGATTACAAATCAAATTTGGAACTGTACAGTGCTGCCCAACAATGGCGCTGACGCATTTCAGGGCTCACCTGCAGATTCGTGCTGTTTCGTCGTTTTCAAAGACTTCCCGGCAAACTTCGTTAGCACATTCTCCCTCAAACTGAGTTAATTACCGCATTATCGTACCGTTGCATTAGTTTAAAATGCTTAAGAAAGTATCTTTGTCACAACAGAAAGGTAGTATGAGAAGACTGCTGACAGGGTGGCGACTTAAAAAGGAAAAAATGCATGGGAGCCAACAGTACCATTTTTTATTGGTTCATTTTTTTGTTTTTTGTTTTCGTACCATCACAGTAGTTTAAAATGCTTGAGGAAACGTATTTGTCACAACAGAAGTGAAAAGAGGGCTGGCAGGAGTAGCGACATAAAAAGGAAAAAAAAAAAAAAAAAAAAAAAGAAGGAGAGCCAACAGCACCCGGGTTTCCCAGGCGGTCACCCATCCAAGTACTAACCGGGCCAGATGATGCTTAACTTCGGTGATCGGACGAGAACCGGTGTATTCATCATTGTATGGCCGTTGGCACTAGTGTAATGTAGGAGCACGGCAGAATTCGCGTTCGGCTTCTCTCCCAACACACAAAATGTTAGTTTTCCGCCGCATTTGACGAAAGCACTTCCTTCTGCAACAGCCAGTTCCTCGAGGACGGCGCGGGGGGCGCGCCCGGCGTCCCAGCAGAACGACGGCCGAATTAGCGGGCGCACCGCCGCATGTGTGAGACGCACTGCTGCTCGTTGCACCTCCTGTCATTCGCTGGGCGCGTGCAGCCTTCGACACTAGCGGAGGACGCAACTTGTCCCTGGTGTCCAGCGGAGGGCCTGTGCAGGGTGTGGCAGTGTCGTGCTGGAGGGCGCCACTGGTAGCGATGTGAGCTTCCTCGCCTCGCCTCACACCAGGTGTCTGCGTAGTTTGCACTGCATTCGCACCATTCCTGTCCCCGTCCCGACTTGTCCCGACTTTGCTCGACTGCCGCTCGCTGCCGCTCGGGTCGTGGTCCATATGACGGCGCAAGCACGACAAACGTCTGCGGGACTAGACGACGCTACTAAAGAATAAATTTATGATTACAAATCAAATTTGGAACTGTACAGTGCTGCCCAACAATGGCGCTGACGCATTTCAGGGCTCACCTGCAGATTCGTGCTGTTTCGTCGTTTTCAAAGACTTCCCGGCAAACTTCGTTAGCACATTCTCCCTCAAACTGAGTTAATTACCGCATTATCGTACCGTTGCATTAGTTTAAAATGCTTAAGAAAGTATCTTTGTCACAACAGAAAGGTAGTATGAGAAGACTGCTGACAGGGTGGCGACTTAAAAAGGAAAAAATGCATGGGAGCCAACAGTACCATTTTTTATTGGTTCATTTTTTTGTTTTTTGTTTTCGTACCATCACAGTAGTTTAAAATGCTTGAGGAAACGTATTTGTCACAACAGAAGTGAAAAGAGGGCTGGCAGGAGTAGCGACATAAAAAGGAAAAAAAAAAAAAAAAAAAAAAAGAAGGAGAGCCAACAGCACCCGGGTTTCCCAGGCGGTCACCCATCCAAGTACTAACCGGGCCAGATGATGCTTAACTTCGGTGATCGGACGAGAACCGGTGTATTCATCATTGTATGGCCGTTGGCACTAGTGTAATGTAGGAGCACGGCAGAATTCGCGTTCGGCTTCTCTCCCAACACACAAAATGTTAGTTTTCCGCCGCATTTGACGAAAGCACTTCCTTCTGCAACAGCCAGTTCCTCGAGGACGGCGCGGGGGGCGCGCCCGGCGTCCCAGCAGAACGACGGCCGAATTAGCGGGCGCACCGCCGCATGTGTGAGACGCACTGCTGCTCGTTGCACCTCCTGTCATTCGCTGGGCGCGTGCAGCCTTCGACACTAGCGGAGGACGCAACTTGTCCCTGGTGTCCAGCGGAGGGCCTGTGCAGGGTGTGGCAGTGTCGTGCTGGAGGGCGCCACTGGTAGCGATGTGAGCTTCCTCGCCTCGCCTCACACCAGGTGTCTGCGTAGTTTGCACTGCATTCGCACCATTCCTGTCCCCGTCCCGACTTGTCCCGACTTTGCTCGACTGCCGCTCGCTGCCGCTCGGGTCGTGGTCCATATGACGGCGCAAGCACGACAAACGTCTGCGGGACTAGACGACGCTACTAAAGAATAAATTTATGATTACAAATCAAATTTGGAACTGTACAGTGCTGCCCAACAATGGCGCTGACGCATTTCAGGGCTCACCTGCAGATTCGTGCTGTTTCGTCGTTTTCAAAGACTTCCCGGCAAACTTCGTTAGCACATTCTCCCTCAAACTGAGTTAATTACCGCATTATCGTACCGTTGCATTAGTTTAAAATGCTTAAGAAAGTATCTTTGTCACAACAGAAAGGTAGTATGAGAAGACTGCTGACAGGGTGGCGACTTAAAAAGGAAAAAATGCATGGGAGCCAACAGTACCATTTTTTATTGGTTCATTTTTTTGTTTTTTGTTTTCGTACCATCACAGTAGTTTAAAATGCTTGAGGAAACGTATTTGTCACAACAGAAGTGAAAAGAGGGCTGGCAGGAGTAGCGACATAAAAAGGAAAAAAAAAAAAAAAAAAAAAAAGAAGGAGAGCCAACAGCACCCGGGTTTCCCAGGCGGTCACCCATCCAAGTACTAACCGGGCCAGATGATGCTTAACTTCGGTGATCGGACGAGAACCGGTGTATTCATCATTGTATGGCCGTTGGCACTAGTGTAATGTAGGAGCACGGCAGAATTCGCGTTCGGCTTCTCTCCCAACACACAAAATGTTAGTTTTCCGCCGCATTTGACGAAAGCACTTCCTTCTGCAACAGCCAGTTCCTCGAGGACGGCGCGGGGGGCGCGCCCGGCGTCCCAGCAGAACGACGGCCGAATTAGCGGGCGCACCGCCGCATGTGTGAGACGCACTGCTGCTCGTTGCACCTCCTGTCATTCGCTGGGCGCGTGCAGCCTTCGACACTAGCGGAGGACGCAACTTGTCCCTGGTGTCCAGCGGAGGGCCTGTGCAGGGTGTGGCAGTGTCGTGCTGGAGGGCGCCACTGGTAGCGATGTGAGCTTCCTCGCCTCGCCTCACACCAGGTGTCTGCGTAGTTTGCACTGCATTCGCACCATTCCTGTCCCCGTCCCGACTTGTCCCGACTTTGCTCGACTGCCGCTCGCTGCCGCTCGGGTCGTGGTCCATATGACGGCGCAAGCACGACAAACGTCTGCGGGACTAGACGACGCTACTAAAGAATAAATTTATGATTACAAATCAAATTTGGAACTGTACAGTGCTGCCCAACAATGGCGCTGACGCATTTCAGGGCTCACCTGCAGATTCGTGCTGTTTCGTCGTTTTCAAAGACTTCCCGGCAAACTTCGTTAGCACATTCTCCCTCAAACTGAGTTAATTACCGCATTATCGTACCGTTGCATTAGTTTAAAATGCTTAAGAAAGTATCTTTGTCACAACAGAAAGGTAGTATGAGAAGACTGCTGACAGGGTGGCGACTTAAAAAGGAAAAAATGCATGGGAGCCAACAGTACCATTTTTTATTGGTTCATTTTTTTGTTTTTTGTTTTCGTACCATCACAGTAGTTTAAAATGCTTGAGGAAACGTATTTGTCACAACAGAAGTGAAAAGAGGGCTGGCAGGAGTAGCGACATAAAAAGGAAAAAAAAAAAAAAAAAAAAAAAAGAAGGAGAGCCAACAGCACCCGGGTTTCCCAGGCGGTCACCCATCCAAGTACTAACCGGGCCAGATGATGCTTAACTTCGGTGATCGGACGAGAACCGGTGTATTCATCATTGTATGGCCGTTGGCACTAGTGTAATGTAGGAGCACGGCAGAATTCGCGTTCGGCTTCTCTCCCAACACACAAAATGTTAGTTTTCCGCCGCATTTGACGAAAGCACTTCCTTCTGCAACAGCCAGTTCCTCGAGGACGGCGCGGGGGGCGCGCCCGGCGTCCCAGCAGAACGACGGCCGAATTAGCGGGCGCACCGCCGCATGTGTGAGACGCACTGCTGCTCGTTGCACCTCCTGTCATTCGCTGGGCGCGTGCAGCCTTCGACACTAGCGGAGGACGCAACTTGTCCCTGGTGTCCAGCGGAGGGCCTGTGCAGGGTGTGGCAGTGTCGTGCTGGAGGGCGCCACTGGTAGCGATGTGAGCTTCCTCGCCTCGCCTCACACCAGGTGTCTGCGTAGTTTGCACTGCATTCGCACCATTCCTGTCCCCGTCCCGACTTGTCCCGACTTTGCTCGACTGCCGCTCGCTGCCGCTCGGGTCGTGGTCCATATGACGGCGCAAGCACGACAAACGTCTGCGGGACTAGACGACGCTACTAAAGAATAAATTTATGATTACAAATCAAATTTGGAACTGTACAGTGCTGCCCAACAATGGCGCTGACGCATTTCAGGGCTCACCTGCAGATTCGTGCTGTTTCGTCGTTTTCAAAGACTTCCCGGCAAACTTCGTTAGCACATTCTCCCTCAAACTGAGTTAATTACCGCATTATCGTACCGTTGCATTAGTTTAAAATGCTTAAGAAAGTATCTTTGTCACAACAGAAAGGTAGTATGAGAAGACTGCTGACAGGGTGGCGACTTAAAAAGGAAAAAATGCATGGGAGCCAACAGTACCATTTTTTATTGGTTCATTTTTTTGTTTTTTGTTTTCGTACCATCACAGTAGTTTAAAATGCTTGAGGAAACGTATTTGTCACAACAGAAGTGAAAAGAGGGCTGGCAGGAGTAGCGACATAAAAAGGAAAAAAAAAAAAAAAAAAAAAAGAAGGAGAGCCAACAGCACCCGGGTTTCCCAGGCGGTCACCCATCCAAGTACTAACCGGGCCAGATGATGCTTAACTTCGGTGATCGGACGAGAACCGGTGTATTCATCATTGTATGGCCGTTGGCACTAGTGTAATGTAGGAGCACGGCAGAATTCGCGTTCGGCTTCTCTCCCAACACACAAAATGTTAGTTTTCCGCCGCATTTGACGAAAGCACTTCCTTCTGCAACAGCCAGTTCCTCGAGGACGGCGCGGGGGGCGCGCCCGGCGTCCCAGCAGAACGACGGCCGAATTAGCGGGCGCACCGCCGCATGTGTGAGACGCACTGCTGCTCGTTGCACCTCCTGTCATTCGCTGGGCGCGTGCAGCCTTCGACACTAGCGGAGGACGCAACTTGTCCCTGGTGTCCAGCGGAGGGCCTGTGCAGGGTGTGGCAGTGTCGTGCTGGAGGGCGCCACTGGTAGCGATGTGAGCTTCCTCGCCTCGCCTCACACCAGGTGTCTGCGTAGTTTGCACTGCATTCGCACCATTCCTGTCCCCGTCCCGACTTGTCCCGACTTTGCTCGACTGCCGCTCGCTGCCGCTCGGGTCGTGGTCCATATGACGGCGCAAGCACGACAAACGTCTGCGGGACTAGACGACGCTACTAAAGAATAAATTTATGATTACAAATCAAATTTGGAACTGTACAGTGCTGCCCAACAATGGCGCTGACGCATTTCAGGGCTCACCTGCAGATTCGTGCTGTTTCGTCGTTTTCAAAGACTTCCCGGCAAACTTCGTTAGCACATTCTCCCTCAAACTGAGTTAATTACCGCATTATCGTACCGTTGCATTAGTTTAAAATGCTTAAGAAAGTATCTTTGTCACAACAGAAAGGTAGTATGAGAAGACTGCTGACAGGGTGGCGACTTAAAAAGGAAAAAATGCATGGGAGCCAACAGTACCATTTTTTATTGGTTCATTTTTTTGTTTTTTGTTTTCGTACCATCACAGTAGTTTAAAATGCTTGAGGAAACGTATTTGTCACAACAGAAGTGAAAAGAGGGCTGGCAGGAGTAGCGACATAAAAAGGAAAAAAAAAAAAAAAAAAAAAAAGAAGGAGAGCCAACAGCACCCGGGTTTCCCAGGCGGTCACCCATCCAAGTACTAACCGGGCCAGATGATGCTTAACTTCGGTGATCGGACGAGAACCGGTGTATTCATCATTGTATGGCCGTTGGCACTAGTGTAATGTAGGAGCACGGCAGAATTCGCGTTCGGCTTCTCTCCCAACACACAAAATGTTAGTTTTCCGCCGCATTTGACGAAAGCACTTCCTTCTGCAACAGCCAGTTCCTCGAGGACGGCGCGGGGGGCGCGCCCGGCGTCCCAGCAGAACGACGGCCGAATTAGCGGGCGCACCGCCGCATGTGTGAGACGCACTGCTGCTCGTTGCACCTCCTGTCATTCGCTGGGCGCGTGCAGCCTTCGACACTAGCGGAGGACGCAACTTGTCCCTGGTGTCCAGCGGAGGGCCTGTGCAGGGTGTGGCAGTGTCGTGCTGGAGGGCGCCACTGGTAGCGATGTGAGCTTCCTCGCCTCGCCTCACACCAGGTGTCTGCGTAGTTTGCACTGCATTCGCACCATTCCTGTCCCCGTCCCGACTTGTCCCGACTTTGCTCGACTGCCGCTCGCTGCCGCTCGGGTCGTGGTCCATATGACGGCGCAAGCACGACAAACGTCTGCGGGACTAGACGACGCTACTAAAGAATAAATTTATGATTACAAATCAAATTTGGAACTGTACAGTGCTGCCCAACAATGGCGCTGACGCATTTCAGGGCTCACCTGCAGATTCGTGCTGTTTCGTCGTTTTCAAAGACTTCCCGGCAAACTTCGTTAGCACATTCTCCCTCAAACTGAGTTAATTACCGCATTATCGTACCGTTGCATTAGTTTAAAATGCTTAAGAAAGTATCTTTGTCACAACAGAAAGGTAGTATGAGAAGACTGCTGACAGGGTGGCGACTTAAAAAGGAAAAAATGCATGGGAGCCAACAGTACCATTTTTTATTGGTTCATTTTTTTGTTTTTTGTTTTCGTACCATCACAGTAGTTTAAAATGCTTGAGGAAACGTATTTGTCACAACAGAAGTGAAAAGAGGGCTGGCAGGAGTAGCGACATAAAAAGGAAAAAAAAAAAAAAAAAAAAAAAGAAGGAGAGCCAACAGCACCCGGGTTTCCCAGGCGGTCACCCATCCAAGTACTAACCGGGCCAGATGATGCTTAACTTCGGTGATCGGACGAGAACCGGTGTATTCATCATTGTATGGCCGTTGGCACTAGTGTAATGTAGGAGCACGGCAGAATTCGCGTTCGGCTTCTCTCCCAACACACAAAATGTTAGTTTTCCGCCGCATTTGACGAAAGCACTTCCTTCTGCAACAGCCAGTTCCTCGAGGACGGCGCGGGGGGCGCGCCCGGCGTCCCAGCAGAACGACGGCCGAATTAGCGGGCGCACCGCCGCATGTGTGAGACGCACTGCTGCTCGTTGCACCTCCTGTCATTCGCTGGGCGCGTGCAGCCTTCGACACTAGCGGAGGACGCAACTTGTCCCTGGTGTCCAGCGGAGGGCCTGTGCAGGGTGTGGCAGTGTCGTGCTGGAGGGCGCCACTGGTAGCGATGTGAGCTTCCTCGCCTCGCCTCACACCAGGTGTCTGCGTAGTTTGCACTGCATTCGCACCATTCCTGTCCCCGTCCCGACTTGTCCCGACTTTGCTCGACTGCCGCTCGCTGCCGCTCGGGTCGTGGTCCATATGACGGCGCAAGCACGACAAACGTCTGCGGGACTAGACGACGCTACTAAAGAATAAATTTATGATTACAAATCAAATTTGGAACTGTACAGTGCTGCCCAACAATGGCGCTGACGCATTTCAGGGCTCACCTGCAGATTCGTGCTGTTTCGTCGTTTTCAAAGACTTCCCGGCAAACTTCGTTAGCACATTCTCCCTCAAACTGAGTTAATTACCGCATTATCGTACCGTTGCATTAGTTTAAAATGCTTAAGAAAGTATCTTTGTCACAACAGAAAGGTAGTATGAGAAGACTGCTGACAGGGTGGCGACTTAAAAAGGAAAAAATGCATGGGAGCCAACAGTACCATTTTTTATTGGTTCATTTTTTTGTTTTTTGTTTTCGTACCATCACAGTAGTTTAAAATGCTTGAGGAAACGTATTTGTCACAACAGAAGTGAAAAGAGGGCTGGCAGGAGTAGCGACATAAAAAGGAAAAAAAAAAAAAAAAAAAAAAAAGAAGGAGAGCCAACAGCACCCGGGTTTCCCAGGCGGTCACCCATCCAAGTACTAACCGGGCCAGATGATGCTTAACTTCGGTGATCGGACGAGAACCGGTGTATTCATCATTGTATGGCCGTTGGCACTAGTGTAATGTAGGAGCACGGCAGAATTCGCGTTCGGCTTCTCTCCCAACACACAAAATGTTAGTTTTCCGCCGCATTTGACGAAAGCACTTCCTTCTGCAACAGCCAGTTCCTCGAGGACGGCGCGGGGGGCGCGCCCGGCGTCCCAGCAGAACGACGGCCGAATTAGCGGGCGCACCGCCGCATGTGTGAGACGCACTGCTGCTCGTTGCACCTCCTGTCATTCGCTGGGCGCGTGCAGCCTTCGACACTAGCGGAGGACGCAACTTGTCCCTGGTGTCCAGCGGAGGGCCTGTGCAGGGTGTGGCAGTGTCGTGCTGGAGGGCGCCACTGGTAGCGATGTGAGCTTCCTCGCCTCGCCTCACACCAGGTGTCTGCGTAGTTTGCACTGCATTCGCACCATTCCTGTCCCCGTCCCGACTTGTCCCGACTTTGCTCGACTGCCGCTCGCTGCCGCTCGGGTCGTGGTCCATATGACGGCGCAAGCACGACAAACGTCTGCGGGACTAGACGACGCTACTAAAGAATAAATTTATGATTACAAATCAAATTTGGAACTGTACAGTGCTGCCCAACAATGGCGCTGACGCATTTCAGGGCTCACCTGCAGATTCGTGCTGTTTCGTCGTTTTCAAAGACTTCCCGGCAAACTTCGTTAGCACATTCTCCCTCAAACTGAGTTAATTACCGCATTATCGTACCGTTGCATTAGTTTAAAATGCTTAAGAAAGTATCTTTGTCACAACAGAAAGGTAGTATGAGAAGACTGCTGACAGGGTGGCGACTTAAAAAGGAAAAAATGCATGGGAGCCAACAGTACCATTTTTTATTGGTTCATTTTTTTGTTTTTTGTTTTCGTACCATCACAGTAGTTTAAAATGCTTGAGGAAACGTATTTGTCACAACAGAAGTGAAAAGAGGGCTGGCAGGAGTAGCGACATAAAAAGGAAAAAAAAAAAAAAAAAAAAAAGAAGGAGAGCCAACAGCACCCGGGTTTCCCAGGCGGTCACCCATCCAAGTACTAACCGGGCCAGATGATGCTTAACTTCGGTGATCGGACGAGAACCGGTGTATTCATCATTGTATGGCCGTTGGCACTAGTGTAATGTAGGAGCACGGCAGAATTCGCGTTCGGCTTCTCTCCCAACACACAAAATGTTAGTTTTCCGCCGCATTTGACGAAAGCACTTCCTTCTGCAACAGCCAGTTCCTCGAGGACGGCGCGGGGGGGCGCGCCCGGCGTCCCAGCAGAACGACGGCCGAATTAGCGGGCGCACCGCCGCATGTGTGAGACGCACTGCTGCTCGTTGCACCTCCTGTCATTCGCTGGGCGCGTGCAGCCTTCGACACTAGCGGAGGACGCAACTTGTCCCTGGTGTCCAGCGGAGGGCCTGTGCAGGGTGTGGCAGTGTCGTGCTGGAGGGCGCCACTGGTAGCGATGTGAGCTTCCTCGCCTCGCCTCACACCAGGTGTCTGCGTAGTTTGCACTGCATTCGCACCATTCCTGTCCCCGTCCCGACTTGTCCCGACTTTGCTCGACTGCCGCTCGCTGCCGCTCGGGTCGTGGTCCATATGACGGCGCAAGCACGACAAACGTCTGCGGGACTAGACGACGCTACTAAAGAATAAATTTATGATTACAAATCAAATTTGGAACTGTACAGTGCTGCCCAACAATGGCGCTGACGCATTTCAGGGCTCACCTGCAGATTCGTGCTGTTTCGTCGTTTTCAAAGACTTCCCGGCAAACTTCGTTAGCACATTCTCCCTCAAACTGAGTTAATTACCGCATTATCGTACCGTTGCATTAGTTTAAAATGCTTAAGAAAGTATCTTTGTCACAACAGAAAGGTAGTATGAGAAGACTGCTGACAGGGTGGCGACTTAAAAAGGAAAAAATGCATGGGAGCCAACAGTACCATTTTTTATTGGTTCATTTTTTTGTTTTTTGTTTTCGTACCATCACAGTAGTTTAAAATGCTTGAGGAAACGTATTTGTCACAACAGAAGTGAAAAGAGGGCTGGCAGGAGTAGCGACATAAAAAGGAAAAAAAAAAAAAAAAAAAAAAAGAAGGAGAGCCAACAGCACCCGGGTTTCCCAGGCGGTCACCCATCCAAGTACTAACCGGGCCAGATGATGCTTAACTTCGGTGATCGGACGAGAACCGGTGTATTCATCATTGTATGGCCGTTGGCACTAGTGTAATGTAGGAGCACGGCAGAATTCGCGTTCGGCTTCTCTCCCAACACACAAAATGTTAGTTTTCCGCCGCATTTGACGAAAGCACTTCCTTCTGCAACAGCCAGTTCCTCGAGGACGGCGCGGGGGGCGCGCCCGGCGTCCCAGCAGAACGACGGCCGAATTAGCGGGCGCACCGCCGCATGTGTGAGACGCACTGCTGCTCGTTGCACCTCCTGTCATTCGCTGGGCGCGTGCAGCCTTCGACACTAGCGGAGGACGCAACTTGTCCCTGGTGTCCAGCGGAGGGCCTGTGCAGGGTGTGGCAGTGTCGTGCTGGAGGGCGCCACTGGTAGCGATGTGAGCTTCCTCGCCTCGCCTCACACCAGGTGTCTGCGTAGTTTGCACTGCATTCGCACCATTCCTGTCCCCGTCCCGACTTGTCCCGACTTTGCTCGACTGCCGCTCGCTGCCGCTCGGGTCGTGGTCCATATGACGGCGCAAGCACGACAAACGTCTGCGGGACTAGACGACGCTACTAAAGAATAAATTTATGATTACAAATCAAATTTGGAACTGTACAGTGCTGCCCAACAATGGCGCTGACGCATTTCAGGGCTCACCTGCAGATTCGTGCTGTTTCGTCGTTTTCAAAGACTTCCCGGCAAACTTCGTTAGCACATTCTCCCTCAAACTGAGTTAATTACCGCATTATCGTACCGTTGCATTAGTTTAAAATGCTTAAGAAAGTATCTTTGTCACAACAGAAAGGTAGTATGAGAAGACTGCTGACAGGGTGGCGACTTAAAAAGGAAAAAATGCATGGGAGCCAACAGTACCATTTTTTATTGGTTCATTTTTTTGTTTTTTGTTTTCGTACCATCACAGTAGTTTAAAATGCTTGAGGAAACGTATTTGTCACAACAGAAGTGAAAAGAGGGCTGGCAGGAGTAGCGACATAAAAAGGAAAAAAAAAAAAAAAAAAAAAAGAAGGAGAGCCAACAGCACCCGGGTTTCCCAGGCGGTCACCCATCCAAGTACTAACCGGGCCAGATGATGCTTAACTTCGGTGATCGGACGAGAACCGGTGTATTCATCATTGTATGGCCGTTGGCACTAGTGTAATGTAGGAGCACGGCAGAATTCGCGTTCGGCTTCTCTCCCAACACACAAAATGTTAGTTTTCCGCCGCATTTGACGAAAGCACTTCCTTCTGCAACAGCCAGTTCCTCGAGGACGGCGCGGGGGGCGCGCCCGGCGTCCCAGCAGAACGACGGCCGAATTAGCGGGCGCACCGCCGCATGTGTGAGACGCACTGCTGCTCGTTGCACCTCCTGTCATTCGCTGGGCGCGTGCAGCCTTCGACACTAGCGGAGGACGCAACTTGTCCCTGGTGTCCAGCGGAGGGCCTGTGCAGGGTGTGGCAGTGTCGTGCTGGAGGGCGCCACTGGTAGCGATGTGAGCTTCCTCGCCTCGCCTCACACCAGGTGTCTGCGTAGTTTGCACTGCATTCGCACCATTCCTGTCCCCGTCCCGACTTGTCCCGACTTTGCTCGACTGCCGCTCGCTGCCGCTCGGGTCGTGGTCCATATGACGGCGCAAGCACGACAAACGTCTGCGGGACTAGACGACGCTACTAAAGAATAAATTTATGATTACAAATCAAATTTGGAACTGTACAGTGCTGCCCAACAATGGCGCTGACGCATTTCAGGGCTCACCTGCAGATTCGTGCTGTTTCGTCGTTTTCAAAGACTTCCCGGCAAACTTCGTTAGCACATTCTCCCTCAAACTGAGTTAATTACCGCATTATCGTACCGTTGCATTAGTTTAAAATGCTTAAGAAAGTATCTTTGTCACAACAGAAAGGTAGTATGAGAAGACTGCTGACAGGGTGGCGACTTAAAAAGGAAAAAATGCATGGGAGCCAACAGTACCATTTTTTATTGGTTCATTTTTTTGTTTTTTGTTTTCGTACCATCACAGTAGTTTAAAATGCTTGAGGAAACGTATTTGTCACAACAGAAGTGAAAAGAGGGCTGGCAGGAGTAGCGACATAAAAAGGAAAAAAAAAAAAAAAAAAAAAAAGAAGGAGAGCCAACAGCACCCGGGTTTCCCAGGCGGTCACCCATCCAAGTACTAACCGGGCCAGATGATGCTTAACTTCGGTGATCGGACGAGAACCGGTGTATTCATCATTGTATGGCCGTTGGCACTAGTGTAATGTAGGAGCACGGCAGAATTCGCGTTCGGCTTCTCTCCCAACACACAAAATGTTAGTTTTCCGCCGCATTTGACGAAAGCACTTCCTTCTGCAACAGCCAGTTCCTCGAGGACGGCGCGGGGGGCGCGCCCGGCGTCCCAGCAGAACGACGGCCGAATTAGCGGGCGCACCGCCGCATGTGTGAGACGCACTGCTGCTCGTTGCACCTCCTGTCATTCGCTGGGCGCGTGCAGCCTTCGACACTAGCGGAGGACGCAACTTGTCCCTGGTGTCCAGCGGAGGGCCTGTGCAGGGTGTGGCAGTGTCGTGCTGGAGGGCGCCACTGGTAGCGATGTGAGCTTCCTCGCCTCGCCTCACACCAGGTGTCTGCGTAGTTTGCACTGCATTCGCACCATTCCTGTCCCCGTCCCGACTTGTCCCGACTTTGCTCGACTGCCGCTCGCTGCCGCTCGGGTCGTGGTCCATATGACGGCGCAAGCACGACAAACGTCTGCGGGACTAGACGACGCTACTAAAGAATAAATTTATGATTACAAATCAAATTTGGAACTGTACAGTGCTGCCCAACAATGGCGCTGACGCATTTCAGGGCTCACCTGCAGATTCGTGCTGTTTCGTCGTTTTCAAAGACTTCCCGGCAAACTTCGTTAGCACATTCTCCCTCAAACTGAGTTAATTACCGCATTATCGTACCGTTGCATTAGTTTAAAATGCTTAAGAAAGTATCTTTGTCACAACAGAAAGGTAGTATGAGAAGACTGCTGACAGGGTGGCGACTTAAAAAGGAAAAAATGCATGGGAGCCAACAGTACCATTTTTTATTGGTTCATTTTTTTGTTTTTTGTTTTCGTACCATCACAGTAGTTTAAAATGCTTGAGGAAACGTATTTGTCACAACAGAAGTGAAAAGAGGGCTGGCAGGAGTAGCGACATAAAAAGGAAAAAAAAAAAAAAAAAGAAGGAGAGCCAACAGCACCCGGGTTTCCCAGGCGGTCACCCATCCAAGTACTAACCGGGCCAGATGATGCTTAACTTCGGTGATCGGACGAGAACCGGTGTATTCATCATTGTATGGCCGTTGGCACTAGTGTAATGTAGGAGCACGGCAGAATTCGCGTTCGGCTTCTCTCCCAACACACAAAATGTTAGTTTTCCGCCGCATTTGACGAAAGCACTTCCTTCTGCAACAGCCAGTTCCTCGAGGACGGCGCGGGGGGGCGCGCCCGGCGTCCCAGCAGAACGACGGCCGAATTAGCGGGCGCACCGCCGCATGTGTGAGACGCACTGCTGCTCGTTGCACCTCCTGTCATTCGCTGGGCGCGTGCAGCCTTCGACACTAGCGGAGGACGCAACTTGTCCCTGGTGTCCAGCGGAGGGCCTGTGCAGGGTGTGGCAGTGTCGTGCTGGAGGGCGCCACTGGTAGCGATGTGAGCTTCCTCGCCTCGCCTCACACCAGGTGTCTGCGTAGTTTGCACTGCATTCGCACCATTCCTGTCCCCGTCCCGACTTGTCCCGACTTTGCTCGACTGCCGCTCGCTGCCGCTCGGGTCGTGGTCCATATGACGGCGCAAGCACGACAAACGTCTGCGGGACTAGACGACGCTACTAAAGAATAAATTTATGATTACAAATCAAATTTGGAACTGTACAGTGCTGCCCAACAATGGCGCTGACGCATTTCAGGGCTCACCTGCAGATTCGTGCTGTTTCGTCGTTTTCAAAGACTTCCCGGCAAACTTCGTTAGCACATTCTCCCTCAAACTGAGTTAATTACCGCATTATC
>NW_025728361.1:0-161851 GCF_021461385.2 Schistocerca piceifrons | reverse complement strand
GCAGCTGCCAGCGCCCTGGTGCGGCGGCATCGCGTGTTTATAAGGAATCGGTAGTGCCACCTGCAGCCTGAGGAACATGAGCACAAAATCAGGAGGGCACCGTGATTTCAATCACTGGGTCACTATCGTCATTGCAGCGACAGCAAGGCAGAACTTTAAAAAGTGCCGTGACCCGGATTCGAGCCTGGGTTGTTGCGGCCACAACGCAATGTCCTGACCACTAGACGATCACGGCCACGGAGCCACCGCGGAATTCAACTCTCGCGACTGCAAGTGGCTGTGCACAGCAAAGCTCGGCGCGACTGTGTCTCGCAACAGCTGTGTCAGACGCGGTCTCCATTATATGTATACTGGCAAACGAACGTGCCCGCGGCTGATGGACACTGAGCAGAGTGGTTAGCTGCATTCAACCCCCGTGGCAATGTCTTGCAGTCCTCCAAGTCTGTTGACCGCAGGTATGTGCCCGGATAAGAGGTGGACAGATGTCGCATCTCTCTCGCCGTCACTTGTGGCCGCGAATCATATTTTACGTAGTTTTCTGCAAGCGTCAGCGGAGCGTCAGTCGAGCTAAGTCGGGACAAGTCGCATAAGAGGAGCAATAAAATGTGCATTTCCGGTACCGGGAATCGAACCCAGGCCTCCTGGGCGAGAGCCAGGTATCCCAGCCACTAGACGACACCGGATAACGACACAAGCACTCCTCCAACAAACACGGCGAGCGCCCACCCGCTACTTGACGACAACTGCAAAAATTAACGTTTCCACTTCGTAGAACGGCATGCTCGGGACGCATCTCGTGGAGACGAACGCCAGCAATCATGAGACCAAACTGCGCCGGTGAATCCTGTTGTTACACCACGCACCACTGTGCTACGACAGTTTAAGAAACCGACGCTGCGCTTTTTCCTTCGCGGGAAATCAGTGCTCCTGTTTTCGAGACAGAAACGTTGGCAGCGGTGGGATTCGAACCCACGCCTCCGAAGAGACTGGTGCCTGAAACCAGCGCCTTAGACCGCTCGGCCACGCTACCTACGCGACGCGGCGGTCACAGGAGCTGCGTTGTACCCCACGAGAACACACCGCAATGGCACAAAAACGAGAAGTAAAAATTGGCAGCGGTGGGATTCGAACCCACGCCTCCGAAGAGACTGGTGCCTTAAACCAGCGCCTTAGACCGCTCGGCCACGCTACCTACACCAGTGTTCCTGGCATTTGTAGAATGCAGTGCACGACACAGCTTCCTGATCTGCTGCGACTGGTTGCTCGAACATCGCACCTCGAACGACTGCCCTTTTCGAATAGAGATTAACTACACAGGCAGCTGCCAGCGCCCTGGTGCGGCGGCATCGCGTGTTTATAAGGAATCGGTAGTGCCACCTGCAGCCTGAGGAACATGAGCACAAAATCAGGAGGGCACCGTGATTTCAATCACTGGGTCACTATCGTCATTGCAGCGACAGCAAGGCAGAACTTTAAAAAGTGCCGTGACCCGGATTCGAGCCTGGGTTGTTGCGGCCACAACGCAATGTCCTGACCACTAGACGATCACGGCCACGGAGCCACCGCGGAATTCAACTCTCGCGACTGCAAGTGGCTGTGCACAGCAAAGCTCGGCCGACTGTGTCTCGCAACAGCTGTGTCAGACGCGGTCTCCATTATATGTATACTGGCAAACGAACGTGCCCGCGCTGATGGACACTGAGCAGAGTGGTTAGCTGCATTCAACCCCCGTGGCAATGTCTTGCAGTCCTCCAAGTCTGTTGACCGCAGGTATGTGCCCGGATAAGAGGTGGACAGATGTCGCATCTCTCTCGCCGTCACTTGTGGCCGCGAATCATATTTTACGTAGTTTTCTGCAAGCGTCAGCGGAGCGTCAGTCGAGCTAAGTCGGGACAAGTCGCATAAGAGGAGCAATAAAATGTGCATTTCCGGTACCGGGAATCGAACCCAGGCCTCCTGGGCGAGAGCCAGGTATCCCAGCCACTAGACGACACCGGATAACGACACAAGCACTCCTCCAACAAACACGGCGAGCGCCCACCCGCTACTTGACGACAACTGCAAAAATTAACGTTTCCACTTCGTAGAACGGCATGCTCGGGACGCATCTCGTGGAGACGAACGCCAGCAATCATGAGACCAAACTGCGCCGGTGAATCCTGTTGTTACACCACGCACCACTGTGCTACGACAGTTTAAGAAACCGACGCTGCGCTTTTTCCTTCGCGGGAAATCAGTGCTCCTGTTTTCGAGACAGAAAACGTTGGCAGCGGTGGGATTCGAACCCACGCCTCCGAAGAGACTGGTGCCTGAAACCAGCGCCTTAGACCGCTCGGCCACGCTACCTACGCGACGCGGCGGTCACAGGAGCTGCGTTGTACCCCACGAGAACACACCGCAATGGCACAAAAACGAGAAGTAAAAATTGGCAGCGGTGGGATTCGAACCCACGCCTCCGAAGAGACTGGTGCCTTAAACCAGCGCCTTAGACCGCTCGGCCACGCTACCTACACCAGTGTTCCTGGCGTTTGTAGAATGCAGTGCACGACACAGCTTCCTGATCTGCTGCGACTGGTTGCTCGAACATCGCACCTCGAACGACTGCCCTTTTCGAATAGAGATTAACTACACAGGCAGCTGCCAGCGCCCTGGTGCGGCGGCATCGCGTGTTTATAAGGAATCGGTAGTGCCACCTGCAGCCTGAGGAACATGAGCACAAAATCAGGAGGGCACCGTGATTTCAATCACTGGGTCACTATCGTCATTGCAGCGACAGCAAGGCAGAACTTTAAAAAGTGCCGTGACCCGGATTCGAGCCTGGGTTGTTGCGGCCACAACGCAATGTCCTGACCACTAGACGATCACGGCCACGGAGCCACCGCGGAATTCAACTCTCGCGACTGCAAGTGGCTGTGCACAGCAAAGCTCGGCCGACTGTGTCTCGCAACAGCTGTGTCAGACGCGGTCTCCATTATATGTATACTGGCAAACGAACGTGCCCGCGCTGATGGACACTGAGCAGAGTGGTTAGCTGCATTCAACCCCCGTGGCAATGTCTTGCAGTCCTCCAAGTCTGTTGACCGCAGGTATGTGCCCGGATAAGAGGTGGACAGATGTCGCATCTCTCTCGCCGTCACTTGTGGCCGCGAATCATATTTTACGTAGTTTTCTGCAAGCGTCAGCGGAGCGTCAGTCGAGCTAAGTCGGGACAAGTCGCATAAGAGGAGCAATAAAATGTGCATTTCCGGTACCGGGAATCGAACCCAGGCCTCCTGGGCGAGAGCCAGGTATCCCAGCCACTAGACGACACCGGATAACGACACAAGCACTCCTCCAACAAACACGGCGAGCGCCCACCCGCTACTTGACGACAACTGCAAAAATTAACGTTTCCACTTCGTAGAACGGCATGCTCGGGACGCATCTCGTGGAGACGAACGCCAGCAATCATGAGACCAAACTGCGCCGGTGAATCCTGTTGTTACACCACGCACCACTGTGCTACGACAGTTTAAGAAACCGACGCTGCGCTTTTTCCTTCGCGGGAAATCAGTGCTCCTGTTTTCGAGACAGAAAACGTTGGCAGCGGTGGGATTCGAACCCACGCCTCCGAAGAGACTGGTGCCTGAAACCAGCGCCTTAGACCGCTCGGCCACGCTACCTACGCGACGCGGCGGTCACAGGAGCTGCGTTGTACCCCACGAGAACACACCGCAATGGCACAAAAACGAGAAGTAAAAATTGGCAGCGGTGGGATTCGAACCCACGCCTCCGAAGAGACTGGTGCCTTAAACCAGCGCCTTAGACCGCTCGGCCACGCTACCTACACCAGTGTTCCTGGCGTTTGTAGAATGCAGTGCACGACACAGCTTCCTGATCTGCTGCGACTGGTTGCTCGAACATCGCACCTCGAACGACTGCCCTTTTCGAATAGAGATTAACTACACAGGCAGCTGCCAGCGCCCTGGTGCGGCGGCATCGCGTGTTTATAAGGAATCGGTAGTGCCACCTGCAGCCTGAGGAACATGAGCACAAAATCAGGAGGGCACCGTGATTTCAATCACTGGGTCACTATCGTCATTGCAGCGACAGCAAGGCAGAACTTTAAAAAGTGCCGTGACCCGGATTCGAGCCTGGGTTGTTGCGGCCACAACGCAATGTCCTGACCACTAGACGATCACGGCCACGGAGCCACCGCGGAATTCAACTCTCGCGACTGCAAGTGGCTGTGCACAGCAAAGCTCGGCCGACTGTGTCTCGCAACAGCTGTGTCAGACGCGGTCTCCATTATATGTATACTGGCAAACGAACGTGCCCGCGCTGATGGACACTGAGCAGAGTGGTTAGCTGCATTCAACCCCCGTGGCAATGTCTTGCAGTCCTCCAAGTCTGTTGACCGCAGGTATGTGCCCGGATAAGAGGTGGACAGATGTCGCATCTCTCTCGCCGTCACTTGTGGCCGCGAATCATATTTTACGTAGTTTTCTGCAAGCGTCAGCGGAGCGTCAGTCGAGCTAAGTCGGGACAAGTCGCATAAGAGGAGCAATAAAATGTGCATTTCCGGTACCGGGAATCGAACCCAGGCCTCCTGGGCGAGAGCCAGGTATCCCAGCCACTAGACGACACCGGATAACGACACAAGCACTCCTCCAACAAACACGGCGAGCGCCCACCCGCTACTTGACGACAACTGCAAAAATTAACGTTTCCACTTCGTAGAACGGCATGCTCGGGACGCATCTCGTGGAGACGAACGCCAGCAATCATGAGACCAAACTGCGCCGGTGAATCCTGTTGTTACACCACGCACCACTGTGCTACGACAGTTTAAGAAACCGACGCTGCGCTTTTTCCTTCGCGGGAAATCAGTGCTCCTGTTTTCGAGACAGAAAACGTTGGCAGCGGTGGGATTCGAACCCACGCCTCCGAAGAGACTGGTGCCTGAAACCAGCGCCTTAGACCGCTCGGCCACGCTACCTACGCGACGCGGCGGTCACAGGAGCTGCGTTGTACCCCACGAGAACACACCGCAATGGCACAAAAACGAGAAGTAAAAATTGGCAGCGGTGGGATTCGAACCCACGCCTCCGAAGAGACTGGTGCCTTAAACCAGCGCCTTAGACCGCTCGGCCACGCTACCTACACCAGTGTTCCTGGCATTTGTAGAATGCAGTGCACGACACAGCTTCCTGATCTGCTGCGACTGGTTGCTCGAACATCGCACCTCGAACGACTGCCCTTTTCGAATAGAGATTAACTACACAGGCAGCTGCCAGCGCCCTGGTGCGGCGGCATCGCGTGTTTATAAGGAATCGGTAGTGCCACCTGCAGCCTGAGGAACATGAGCACAAAATCAGGAGGGCACCGTGATTTCAATCACTGGGTCACTATCGTCATTGCAGCGACAGCAAGGCAGAACTTTAAAAAGTGCCGTGACCCGGATTCGAGCCTGGGTTGTTGCGGCCACAACGCAATGTCCTGACCACTAGACGATCACGGCCACGGAGCCACCGCGGAATTCAACTCTCGCGACTGCAAGTGGCTGTGCACAGCAAAGCTCGGCCGACTGTGTCTCGCAACAGCTGTGTCAGACGCGGTCTCCATTATATGTATACTGGCAAACGAACGTGCCCGCGCTGATGGACACTGAGCAGAGTGGTTAGCTGCATTCAACCCCCGTGGCAATGTCTTGCAGTCCTCCAAGTCTGTTGACCGCAGGTATGTGCCCGGATAAGAGGTGGACAGATGTCGCATCTCTCTCGCCGTCACTTGTGGCCGCGAATCATATTTTACGTAGTTTTCTGCAAGCGTCAGCGGAGCGTCAGTCGAGCTAAGTCGGGACAAGTCGCATAAGAGGAGCAATAAAATGTGCATTTCCGGTACCGGGAATCGAACCCAGGCCTCCTGGGCGAGAGCCAGGTATCCCAGCCACTAGACGACACCGGATAACGACACAAGCACTCCTCCAACAAACACGGCGAGCGCCCACCCGCTACTTGACGACAACTGCAAAAATTAACGTTTCCACTTCGTAGAACGGCATGCTCGGGACGCATCTCGTGGAGACGAACGCCAGCAATCATGAGACCAAACTGCGCCGGTGAATCCTGTTGTTACACCACGCACCACTGTGCTACGACAGTTTAAGAAACCGACGCTGCGCTTTTTCCTTCGCGGGAAATCAGTGCTCCTGTTTTCGAGACAGAAAACGTTGGCAGCGGTGGGATTCGAACCCACGCCTCCGAAGAGACTGGTGCCTGAAACCAGCGCCTTAGACCGCTCGGCCACGCTACCTACGCGACGCGGCGGTCACAGGAGCTGCGTTGTACCCCACGAGAACACACCGCAATGGCACAAAAACGAGAAGTAAAAATTGGCAGCGGTGGGATTCGAACCCACGCCTCCGAAGAGACTGGTGCCTTAAACCAGCGCCTTAGACCGCTCGGCCACGCTACCTACACCAGTGTTCCTGGCATTTGTAGAATGCAGTGCACGACACAGCTTCCTGATCTGCTGCGACTGGTTGCTCGAACATCGCACCTCGAACGACTGCCCTTTTCGAATAGAGATTAACTACACAGGCAGCTGCCAGCGCCCTGGTGCGGCGGCATCGCGTGTTTATAAGGAATCGGTAGTGCCACCTGCAGCCTGAGGAACATGAGCACAAAATCAGGAGGGCACCGTGATTTCAATCACTGGGTCACTATCGTCATTGCAGCGACAGCAAGGCAGAACTTTAAAAAGTGCCGTGACCCGGATTCGAGCCTGGGTTGTTGCGGCCACAACGCAATGTCCTGACCACTAGACGATCACGGCCACGGAGCCACCGCGGAATTCAACTCTCGCGACTGCAAGTGGCTGTGCACAGCAAAGCTCGGCCGACTGTGTCTCGCAACAGCTGTGTCAGACGCGGTCTCCATTATATGTATACTGGCAAACGAACGTGCCCGCGCTGATGGACACTGAGCAGAGTGGTTAGCTGCATTCAACCCCCGTGGCAATGTCTTGCAGTCCTCCAAGTCTGTTGACCGCAGGTATGTGCCCGGATAAGAGGTGGACAGATGTCGCATCTCTCTCGCCGTCACTTGTGGCCGCGAATCATATTTTACGTAGTTTTCTGCAAGCGTCAGCGGAGCGTCAGTCGAGCTAAGTCGGGACAAGTCGCATAAGAGGAGCAATAAAATGTGCATTTCCGGTACCGGGAATCGAACCCAGGCCTCCTGGGCGAGAGCCAGGTATCCCAGCCACTAGACGACACCGGATAACGACACAAGCACTCCTCCAACAAACACGGCGAGCGCCCACCCGCTACTTGACGACAACTGCAAAAATTAACGTTTCCACTTCGTAGAACGGCATGCTCGGGACGCATCTCGTGGAGACGAACGCCAGCAATCATGAGACCAAACTGCGCCGGTGAATCCTGTTGTTACACCACGCACCACTGTGCTACGACAGTTTAAGAAACCGACGCTGCGCTTTTTCCTTCGCGGGAAATCAGTGCTCCTGTTTTCGAGACAGAAAACGTTGGCAGCGGTGGGATTCGAACCCACGCCTCCGAAGAGACTGGTGCCTGAAACCAGCGCCTTAGACCGCTCGGCCACGCTACCTACGCGACGCGGCGGTCACAGGAGCTGCGTTGTACCCCACGAGAACACACCGCAATGGCACAAAAACGAGAAGTAAAAATTGGCAGCGGTGGGATTCGAACCCACGCCTCCGAAGAGACTGGTGCCTTAAACCAGCGCCTTAGACCGCTCGGCCACGCTACCTACACCAGTGTTCCTGGCATTTGTAGAATGCAGTGCACGACACAGCTTCCTGATCTGCTGCGACTGGTTGCTCGAACATCGCACCTCGAACGACTGCCCTTTTCGAATAGAGATTAACTACACAGGCAGCTGCCAGCGCCCTGGTGCGGCGGCATCGCGTGTTTATAAGGAATCGGTAGTGCCACCTGCAGCCTGAGGAACATGAGCACAAAATCAGGAGGGCACCGTGATTTCAATCACTGGGTCACTATCGTCATTGCAGCGACAGCAAGGCAGAACTTTAAAAAGTGCCGTGACCCGGATTCGAGCCTGGGTTGTTGCGGCCACAACGCAATGTCCTGACCACTAGACGATCACGGCCACGGAGCCACCGCGGAATTCAACTCTCGCGACTGCAAGTGGCTGTGCACAGCAAAGCTCGGCCGACTGTGTCTCGCAACAGCTGTGTCAGACGCGGTCTCCATTATATGTATACTGGCAAACGAACGTGCCCGCGCTGATGGACACTGAGCAGAGTGGTTAGCTGCATTCAACCCCCGTGGCAATGTCTTGCAGTCCTCCAAGTCTGTTGACCGCAGGTATGTGCCCGGATAAGAGGTGGACAGATGTCGCATCTCTCTCGCCGTCACTTGTGGCCGCGAATCATATTTTACGTAGTTTTCTGCAAGCGTCAGCGGAGCGTCAGTCGAGCTAAGTCGGGACAAGTCGCATAAGAGGAGCAATAAAATGTGCATTTCCGGTACCGGGAATCGAACCCAGGCCTCCTGGGCGAGAGCCAGGTATCCCAGCCACTAGACGACACCGGATAACGACACAAGCACTCCTCCAACAAACACGGCGAGCGCCCACCCGCTACTTGACGACAACTGCAAAAATTAACGTTTCCACTTCGTAGAACGGCATGCTCGGGACGCATCTCGTGGAGACGAACGCCAGCAATCATGAGACCAAACTGCGCCGGTGAATCCTGTTGTTACACCACGCACCACTGTGCTACGACAGTTTAAGAAACCGACGCTGCGCTTTTTCCTTCGCGGGAAATCAGTGCTCCTGTTTTCGAGACAGAAAACGTTGGCAGCGGTGGGATTCGAACCCACGCCTCCGAAGAGACTGGTGCCTGAAACCAGCGCCTTAGACCGCTCGGCCACGCTACCTACGCGACGCGGCGGTCACAGGAGCTGCGTTGTACCCCACGAGAACACACCGCAATGGCACAAAAACGAGAAGTAAAAATTGGCAGCGGTGGGATTCGAACCCACGCCTCCGAAGAGACTGGTGCCTTAAACCAGCGCCTTAGACCGCTCGGCCACGCTACCTACACCAGTGTTCCTGGCATTTGTAGAATGCAGTGCACGACACAGCTTCCTGATCTGCTGCGACTGGTTGCTCGAACATCGCACCTCGAACGACTGCCCTTTTCGAATAGAGATTAACTACACAGGCAGCTGCCAGCGCCCTGGTGCGGCGGCATCGCGTGTTTATAAGGAATCGGTAGTGCCACCTGCAGCCTGAGGAACATGAGCACAAAATCAGGAGGGCACCGTGATTTCAATCACTGGGTCACTATCGTCATTGCAGCGACAGCAAGGCAGAACTTTAAAAAGTGCCGTGACCCGGATTCGAGCCTGGGTTGTTGCGGCCACAACGCAATGTCCTGACCACTAGACGATCACGGCCACGGAGCCACCGCGGAATTCAACTCTCGCGACTGCAAGTGGCTGTGCACAGCAAAGCTCGGCCGACTGTGTCTCGCAACAGCTGTGTCAGACGCGGTCTCCATTATATGTATACTGGCAAACGAACGTGCCCGCGCTGATGGACACTGAGCAGAGTGGTTAGCTGCATTCAACCCCCGTGGCAATGTCTTGCAGTCCTCCAAGTCTGTTGACCGCAGGTATGTGCCCGGATAAGAGGTGGACAGATGTCGCATCTCTCTCGCCGTCACTTGTGGCCGCGAATCATATTTTACGTAGTTTTCTGCAAGCGTCAGCGGAGCGTCAGTCGAGCTAAGTCGGGACAAGTCGCATAAGAGGAGCAATAAAATGTGCATTTCCGGTACCGGGAATCGAACCCAGGCCTCCTGGGCGAGAGCCAGGTATCCCAGCCACTAGACGACACCGGATAACGACACAAGCACTCCTCCAACAAACACGGCGAGCGCCCACCCGCTACTTGACGACAACTGCAAAAATTAACGTTTCCACTTCGTAGAACGGCATGCTCGGGACGCATCTCGTGGAGACGAACGCCAGCAATCATGAGACCAAACTGCGCCGGTGAATCCTGTTGTTACACCACGCACCACTGTGCTACGACAGTTTAAGAAACCGACGCTGCGCTTTTTCCTTCGCGGGAAATCAGTGCTCCTGTTTTCGAGACAGAAAACGTTGGCAGCGGTGGGATTCGAACCCACGCCTCCGAAGAGACTGGTGCCTGAAACCAGCGCCTTAGACCGCTCGGCCACGCTACCTACGCGACGCGGCGGTCACAGGAGCTGCGTTGTACCCCACGAGAACACACCGCAATGGCACAAAAACGAGAAGTAAAAATTGGCAGCGGTGGGATTCGAACCCACGCCTCCGAAGAGACTGGTGCCTTAAACCAGCGCCTTAGACCGCTCGGCCACGCTACCTACACCAGTGTTCCTGGCATTTGTAGAATGCAGTGCACGACACAGCTTCCTGATCTGCTGCGACTGGTTGCTCGAACATCGCACCTCGAACGACTGCCCTTTTCGAATAGAGATTAACTACACAGGCAGCTGCCAGCGCCCTGGTGCGGCGGCATCGCGTGTTTATAAGGAATCGGTAGTGCCACCTGCAGCCTGAGGAACATGAGCACAAAATCAGGAGGGCACCGTGATTTCAATCACTGGGTCACTATCGTCATTGCAGCGACAGCAAGGCAGAACTTTAAAAAGTGCCGTGACCCGGATTCGAGCCTGGGTTGTTGCGGCCACAACGCAATGTCCTGACCACTAGACGATCACGGCCACGGAGCCACCGCGGAATTCAACTCTCGCGACTGCAAGTGGCTGTGCACAGCAAAGCTCGGCCGACTGTGTCTCGCAACAGCTGTGTCAGACGCGGTCTCCATTATATGTATACTGGCAAACGAACGTGCCCGCGCTGATGGACACTGAGCAGAGTGGTTAGCTGCATTCAACCCCCGTGGCAATGTCTTGCAGTCCTCCAAGTCTGTTGACCGCAGGTATGTGCCCGGATAAGAGGTGGACAGATGTCGCATCTCTCTCGCCGTCACTTGTGGCCGCGAATCATATTTTACGTAGTTTTCTGCAAGCGTCAGCGGAGCGTCAGTCGAGCTAAGTCGGGACAAGTCGCATAAGAGGAGCAATAAAATGTGCATTTCCGGTACCGGGAATCGAACCCAGGCCTCCTGGGCGAGAGCCAGGTATCCCAGCCACTAGACGACACCGGATAACGACACAAGCACTCCTCCAACAAACACGGCGAGCGCCCACCCGCTACTTGACGACAACTGCAAAAATTAACGTTTCCACTTCGTAGAACGGCATGCTCGGGACGCATCTCGTGGAGACGAACGCCAGCAATCATGAGACCAAACTGCGCCGGTGAATCCTGTTGTTACACCACGCACCACTGTGCTACGACAGTTTAAGAAACCGACGCTGCGCTTTTTCCTTCGCGGGAAATCAGTGCTCCTGTTTTCGAGACAGAAAACGTTGGCAGCGGTGGGATTCGAACCCACGCCTCCGAAGAGACTGGTGCCTGAAACCAGCGCCTTAGACCGCTCGGCCACGCTACCTACGCGACGCGGCGGTCACAGGAGCTGCGTTGTACCCCACGAGAACACACCGCAATGGCACAAAAACGAGAAGTAAAAATTGGCAGCGGTGGGATTCGAACCCACGCCTCCGAAGAGACTGGTGCCTTAAACCAGCGCCTTAGACCGCTCGGCCACGCTACCTACACCAGTGTTCCTGGCATTTGTAGAATGCAGTGCACGACACAGCTTCCTGATCTGCTGCGACTGGTTGCTCGAACATCGCACCTCGAACGACTGCCCTTTTCGAATAGAGATTAACTACACAGGCAGCTGCCAGCGCCCTGGTGCGGCGGCATCGCGTGTTTATAAGGAATCGGTAGTGCCACCTGCAGCCTGAGGAACATGAGCACAAAATCAGGAGGGCACCGTGATTTCAATCACTGGGTCACTATCGTCATTGCAGCGACAGCAAGGCAGAACTTTAAAAAGTGCCGTGACCCGGATTCGAGCCTGGGTTGTTGCGGCCACAACGCAATGTCCTGACCACTAGACGATCACGGCCACGGAGCCACCGCGGAATTCAACTCTCGCGACTGCAAGTGGCTGTGCACAGCAAAGCTCGGCCGACTGTGTCTCGCAACAGCTGTGTCAGACGCGGTCTCCATTATATGTATACTGGCAAACGAACGTGCCCGCGCTGATGGACACTGAGCAGAGTGGTTAGCTGCATTCAACCCCCGTGGCAATGTCTTGCAGTCCTCCAAGTCTGTTGACCGCAGGTATGTGCCCGGATAAGAGGTGGACAGATGTCGCATCTCTCTCGCCGTCACTTGTGGCCGCGAATCATATTTTACGTAGTTTTCTGCAAGCGTCAGCGGAGCGTCAGTCGAGCTAAGTCGGGACAAGTCGCATAAGAGGAGCAATAAAATGTGCATTTCCGGTACCGGGAATCGAACCCAGGCCTCCTGGGCGAGAGCCAGGTATCCCAGCCACTAGACGACACCGGATAACGACACAAGCACTCCTCCAACAAACACGGCGAGCGCCCACCCGCTACTTGACGACAACTGCAAAAATTAACGTTTCCACTTCGTAGAACGGCATGCTCGGGACGCATCTCGTGGAGACGAACGCCAGCAATCATGAGACCAAACTGCGCCGGTGAATCCTGTTGTTACACCACGCACCACTGTGCTACGACAGTTTAAGAAACCGACGCTGCGCTTTTTCCTTCGCGGGAAATCAGTGCTCCTGTTTTCAAGACAGAAAACGTTGGCAGCGGTGGGATTCGAACCCACGCCTCCGAAGAGACTGGTGCCTGAAACCAGCGCCTTAGACCGCTCGGCCACGCTACCTACGCGACGCGGCGGTCACAGGAGCTGCGTTGTACCCCACGAGAACACACCGCAATGGCACAAAAACGAGAAGTAAAAATTGGCAGCGGTAGGATTCGAACCCACGCCTCCGAAGAGACTGGTGCCTTAAACCAGCGCCTTAGACCGCTCGGCCACGCTACCTACACCAGTGTTCCTGGCATTTGTAGAATGCAGTGCACGACACAGCTTCCTGATCTGCTGCGACTGGTTGCTCGAACATCGCACCTCGAACGACTGCCCTTTTCGAATAGAGATTAACTACACAGGCAGCTGCCAGCGCCCTGGTGCGGCGGCATCGCGTGTTTATAAGGAATCGGTAGTGCCACCTGCAGCCTGAGGAACATGAGCACAAAATCAGGAGGGCACCGTGATTTCAATCACTGGGTCACTATCGTCATTGCAGCGACAGCAAGGCAGAACTTTAAAAAGTGCCGTGACCCGGATTCGAGCCTGGGTTGTTGCGGCCACAACGCAATGTCCTGACCACTAGACGATCACGGCCACGGAGCCACCGCGGAATTCAACTCTCGCGACTGCAAGTGGCTGTGCACAGCAAAGCTCGGCCGACTGTGTCTCGCAACAGCTGTGTCAGACGCGGTCTCCATTATATGTATACTGGCAAACGAACGTGCCCGCGCTGATGGACACTGAGCAGAGTGGTTAGCTGCATTCAACCCCCGTGGCAATGTCTTGCAGTCCTCCAAGTCTGTTGACCGCAGGTATGTGCCCGGATAAGAGGTGGACAGATGTCGCATCTCTCTCGCCGTCACTTGTGGCCGCGAATCATATTTTACGTAGTTTTCTGCAAGCGTCAGCGGAGCGTCAGTCGAGCTAAGTCGGGACAAGTCGCATAAGAGGAGCAATAAAATGTGCATTTCCGGTACCGGGAATCGAACCCAGGCCTCCTGGGCGAGAGCCAGGTATCCCAGCCACTAGACGACACCGGATAACGACACAAGCACTCCTCCAACAAACACGGCGAGCGCCCACCCGCTACTTGACGACAACTGCAAAAATTAACGTTTCCACTTCGTAGAACGGCATGCTCGGGACGCATCTCGTGGAGACGAACGCCAGCAATCATGAGACCAAACTGCGCCGGTGAATCCTGTTGTTACACCACGCACCACTGTGCTACGACAGTTTAAGAAACCGACGCTGCGCTTTTTCCTTCGCGGGAAATCAGTGCTCCTGTTTTCGAGACAGAAAACGTTGGCAGCGGTGGGATTCGAACCCACGCCTCCGAAGAGACTGGTGCCTGAAACCAGCGCCTTAGACCGCTCGGCCACGCTACCTACGCGACGCGGCGGTCACAGGAGCTGCGTTGTACCCCACGAGAACACACCGCAATGGCACAAAAACGAGAAGTAAAAATTGGCAGCGGTGGGATTCGAACCCACGCCTCCGAAGAGACTGGTGCCTTAAACCAGCGCCTTAGACCGCTCGGCCACGCTACCTACACCAGTGTTCCTGGCATTTGTAGAATGCAGTGCACGACACAGCTTCCTGATCTGCTGCGACTGGTTGCTCGAACATCGCACCTCGAACGACTGCCCTTTTCGAATAGAGATTAACTACACAGGCAGCTGCCAGCGCCCTGGTGCGGCGGCATCGCGTGTTTATAAGGAATCGGTAGTGCCACCTGCAGCCTGAGGAACATGAGCACAAAATCAGGAGGGCACCGTGATTTCAATCACTGGGTCACTATCGTCATTGCAGCGACAGCAAGGCAGAACTTTAAAAAGTGCCGTGACCCGGATTCGAGCCTGGGTTGTTGCGGCCACAACGCAATGTCCTGACCACTAGACGATCACGGCCACGGAGCCACCGCGGAATTCAACTCTCGCGACTGCAAGTGGCTGTGCACAGCAAAGCTCGGCCGACTGTGTCTCGCAACAGCTGTGTCAGACGCGGTCTCCATTATATGTATACTGGCAAACGAACGTGCCCGCGCTGATGGACACTGAGCAGAGTGGTTAGCTGCATTCAACCCCCGTGGCAATGTCTTGCAGTCCTCCAAGTCTGTTGACCGCAGGTATGTGCCCGGATAAGAGGTGGACAGATGTCGCATCTCTCTCGCCGTCACTTGTGGCCGCGAATCATATTTTACGTAGTTTTCTGCAAGCGTCAGCGGAGCGTCAGTCGAGCTAAGTCGGGACAAGTCGCATAAGAGGAGCAATAAAATGTGCATTTCCGGTACCGGGAATCGAACCCAGGCCTCCTGGGCGAGAGCCAGGTATCCCAGCCACTAGACGACACCGGATAACGACACAAGCACTCCTCCAACAAACACGGCGAGCGCCCACCCGCTACTTGACGACAACTGCAAAAATTAACGTTTCCACTTCGTAGAACGGCATGCTCGGGACGCATCTCGTGGAGACGAACGCCAGCAATCATGAGACCAAACTGCGCCGGTGAATCCTGTTGTTACACCACGCACCACTGTGCTACGACAGTTTAAGAAACCGACGCTGCGCTTTTTCCTTCGCGGGAAATCAGTGCTCCTGTTTTCGAGACAGAAAACGTTGGCAGCGGTGGGATTCGAACCCACGCCTCCGAAGAGACTGGTGCCTGAAACCAGCGCCTTAGACCGCTCGGCCACGCTACCTACGCGACGCGGCGGTCACAGGAGCTGCGTTGTACCCCACGAGAACACACCGCAATGGCACAAAAACGAGAAGTAAAAATTGGCAGCGGTGGGATTCGAACCCACGCCTCCGAAGAGACTGGTGCCTTAAACCAGCGCCTTAGACCGCTCGGCCACGCTACCTACACCAGTGTTCCTGGCATTTGTAGAATGCAGTGCACGACACAGCTTCCTGATCTGCTGCGACTGGTTGCTCGAACATCGCACCTCGAACGACTGCCCTTTTCGAATAGAGATTAACTACACAGGCAGCTGCCAGCGCCCTGGTGCGGCGGCATCGCGTGTTTATAAGGAATCGGTAGTGCCACCTGCAGCCTGAGGAACATGAGCACAAAATCAGGAGGGCACCGTGATTTCAATCACTGGGTCACTATCGTCATTGCAGCGACAGCAAGGCAGAACTTTAAAAAGTGCCGTGACCCGGATTCGAGCCTGGGTTGTTGCGGCCACAACGCAATGTCCTGACCACTAGACGATCACGGCCACGGAGCCACCGCGGAATTCAACTCTCGCGACTGCAAGTGGCTGTGCACAGCAAAGCTCGGCCGACTGTGTCTCGCAACAGCTGTGTCAGACGCGGTCTCCATTATATGTATACTGGCAAACGAACGTGCCCGCGCTGATGGACACTGAGCAGAGTGGTTAGCTGCATTCAACCCCCGTGGCAATGTCTTGCAGTCCTCCAAGTCTGTTGACCGCAGGTATGTGCCCGGATAAGAGGTGGACAGATGTCGCATCTCTCTCGCCGTCACTTGTGGCCGCGAATCATATTTTACGTAGTTTTCTGCAAGCGTCAGCGGAGCGTCAGTCGAGCTAAGTCGGGACAAGTCGCATAAGAGGAGCAATAAAATGTGCATTTCCGGTACCGGGAATCGAACCCAGGCCTCCTGGGCGAGAGCCAGGTATCCCAGCCACTAGACGACACCGGATAACGACACAAGCACTCCTCCAACAAACACGGCGAGCGCCCACCCGCTACTTGACGACAACTGCAAAAATTAACGTTTCCACTTCGTAGAACGGCATGCTCGGGACGCATCTCGTGGAGACGAACGCCAGCAATCATGAGACCAAACTGCGCCGGTGAATCCTGTTGTTACACCACGCACCACTGTGCTACGACAGTTTAAGAAACCGACGCTGCGCTTTTTCCTTCGCGGGAAATCAGTGCTCCTGTTTTCGAGACAGAAAACGTTGGCAGCGGTGGGATTCGAACCCACGCCTCCGAAGAGACTGGTGCCTGAAACCAGCGCCTTAGACCGCTCGGCCACGCTACCTACGCGACGCGGCGGTCACAGGAGCTGCGTTGTACCCCACGAGAACACACCGCAATGGCACAAAAACGAGAAGTAAAAATTGGCAGCGGTGGGATTCGAACCCACGCCTCCGAAGAGACTGGTGCCTTAAACCAGCGCCTTAGACCGCTCGGCCACGCTACCTACACCAGTGTTCCTGGCATTTGTAGAATGCAGTGCACGACACAGCTTCCTGATCTGCTGCGACTGGTTGCTCGAACATCGCACCTCGAACGACTGCCCTTTTCGAATAGAGATTAACTACACAGGCAGCTGCCAGCGCCCTGGTGCGGCGGCATCGCGTGTTTATAAGGAATCGGTAGTGCCACCTGCAGCCTGAGGAACATGAGCACAAAATCAGGAGGGCACCGTGATTTCAATCACTGGGTCACTATCGTCATTGCAGCGACAGCAAGGCAGAACTTTAAAAAGTGCCGTGACCCGGATTCGAGCCTGGGTTGTTGCGGCCACAACGCAATGTCCTGACCACTAGACGATCACGGCCACGGAGCCACCGCGGAATTCAACTCTCGCGACTGCAAGTGGCTGTGCACAGCAAAGCTCGGCCGACTGTGTCTCGCAACAGCTGTGTCAGACGCGGTCTCCATTATATGTATACTGGCAAACGAACGTGCCCGCGCTGATGGACACTGAGCAGAGTGGTTAGCTGCATTCAACCCCCGTGGCAATGTCTTGCAGTCCTCCAAGTCTGTTGACCGCAGGTATGTGCCCGGATAAGAGGTGGACAGATGTCGCATCTCTCTCGCCGTCACTTGTGGCCGCGAATCATATTTTACGTAGTTTTCTGCAAGCGTCAGCGGAGCGTCAGTCGAGCTAAGTCGGGACAAGTCGCATAAGAGGAGCAATAAAATGTGCATTTCCGGTACCGGGAATCGAACCCAGGCCTCCTGGGCGAGAGCCAGGTATCCCAGCCACTAGACGACACCGGATAACGACACAAGCACTCCTCCAACAAACACGGCGAGCGCCCACCCGCTACTTGACGACAACTGCAAAAATTAACGTTTCCACTTCGTAGAACGGCATGCTCGGGACGCATCTCGTGGAGACGAACGCCAGCAATCATGAGACCAAACTGCGCCGGTGAATCCTGTTGTTACACCACGCACCACTGTGCTACGACAGTTTAAGAAACCGACGCTGCGCTTTTTCCTTCGCGGGAAATCAGTGCTCCTGTTTTCGAGACAGAAAACGTTGGCAGCGGTGGGATTCGAACCCACGCCTCCGAAGAGACTGGTGCCTGAAACCAGCGCCTTAGACCGCTCGGCCACGCTACCTACGCGACGCGGCGGTCACAGGAGCTGCGTTGTACCCCACGAGAACACACCGCAATGGCACAAAAACGAGAAGTAAAAATTGGCAGCGGTGGGATTCGAACCCACGCCTCCGAAGAGACTGGTGCCTTAAACCAGCGCCTTAGACCGCTCGGCCACGCTACCTACACCAGTGTTCCTGGCATTTGTAGAATGCAGTGCACGACACAGCTTCCTGATCTGCTGCGACTGGTTGCTCGAACATCGCACCTCGAACGACTGCCCTTTTCGAATAGAGATTAACTACACAGGCAGCTGCCAGCGCCCTGGTGCGGCGGCATCGCGTGTTTATAAGGAATCGGTAGTGCCACCTGCAGCCTGAGGAACATGAGCACAAAATCAGGAGGGCACCGTGATTTCAATCACTGGGTCACTATCGTCATTGCAGCGACAGCAAGGCAGAACTTTAAAAAGTGCCGTGACCCGGATTCGAGCCTGGGTTGTTGCGGCCACAACGCAATGTCCTGACCACTAGACGATCACGGCCACGGAGCCACCGCGGAATTCAACTCTCGCGACTGCAAGTGGCTGTGCACAGCAAAGCTCGGCCGACTGTGTCTCGCAACAGCTGTGTCAGACGCGGTCTCCATTATATGTATACTGGCAAACGAACGTGCCCGCGCTGATGGACACTGAGCAGAGTGGTTAGCTGCATTCAACCCCCGTGGCAATGTCTTGCAGTCCTCCAAGTCTGTTGACCGCAGGTATGTGCCCGGATAAGAGGTGGACAGATGTCGCATCTCTCTCGCCGTCACTTGTGGCCGCGAATCATATTTTACGTAGTTTTCTGCAAGCGTCAGCGGAGCGTCAGTCGAGCTAAGTCGGGACAAGTCGCATAAGAGGAGCAATAAAATGTGCATTTCCGGTACCGGGAATCGAACCCAGGCCTCCTGGGCGAGAGCCAGGTATCCCAGCCACTAGACGACACCGGATAACGACACAAGCACTCCTCCAACAAACACGGCGAGCGCCCACCCGCTACTTGACGACAACTGCAAAAATTAACGTTTCCACTTCGTAGAACGGCATGCTCGGGACGCATCTCGTGGAGACGAACGCCAGCAATCATGAGACCAAACTGCGCCGGTGAATCCTGTTGTTACACCACGCACCACTGTGCTACGACAGTTTAAGAAACCGACGCTGCGCTTTTTCCTTCGCGGGAAATCAGTGCTCCTGTTTTCAAGACAGAAAACGTTGGCAGCGGTGGGATTCGAACCCACGCCTCCGAAGAGACTGGTGCCTGAAACCAGCGCCTTAGACCGCTCGGCCACGCTACCTACGCGACGCGGCGGTCACAGGAGCTGCGTTGTACCCCACGAGAACACACCGCAATGGCACAAAAACGAGAAGTAAAAATTGGCAGCGGTAGGATTCGAACCCACGCCTCCGAAGAGACTGGTGCCTTAAACCAGCGCCTTAGACCGCTCGGCCACGCTACCTACACCAGTGTTCCTGGCATTTGTAGAATGCAGTGCACGACACAGCTTCCTGATCTGCTGCGACTGGTTGCTCGAACATCGCACCTCGAACGACTGCCCTTTTCGAATAGAGATTAACTACACAGGCAGCTGCCAGCGCCCTGGTGCGGCGGCATCGCGTGTTTATAAGGAATCGGTAGTGCCACCTGCAGCCTGAGGAACATGAGCACAAAATCAGGAGGGCACCGTGATTTCAATCACTGGGTCACTATCGTCATTGCAGCGACAGCAAGGCAGAACTTTAAAAAGTGCCGTGACCCGGATTCGAGCCTGGGTTGTTGCGGCCACAACGCAATGTCCTGACCACTAGACGATCACGGCCACGGAGCCACCGCGGAATTCAACTCTCGCGACTGCAAGTGGCTGTGCACAGCAAAGCTCGGCCGACTGTGTCTCGCAACAGCTGTGTCAGACGCGGTCTCCATTATATGTATACTGGCAAACGAACGTGCCCGCGCTGATGGACACTGAGCAGAGTGGTTAGCTGCATTCAACCCCCGTGGCAATGTCTTGCAGTCCTCCAAGTCTGTTGACCGCAGGTATGTGCCCGGATAAGAGGTGGACAGATGTCGCATCTCTCTCGCCGTCACTTGTGGCCGCGAATCATATTTTACGTAGTTTTCTGCAAGCGTCAGCGGAGCGTCAGTCGAGCTAAGTCGGGACAAGTCGCATAAGAGGAGCAATAAAATGTGCATTTCCGGTACCGGGAATCGAACCCAGGCCTCCTGGGCGAGAGCCAGGTATCCCAGCCACTAGACGACACCGGATAACGACACAAGCACTCCTCCAACAAACACGGCGAGCGCCCACCCGCTACTTGACGACAACTGCAAAAATTAACGTTTCCACTTCGTAGAACGGCATGCTCGGGACGCATCTCGTGGAGACGAACGCCAGCAATCATGAGACCAAACTGCGCCGGTGAATCCTGTTGTTACACCACGCACCACTGTGCTACGACAGTTTAAGAAACCGACGCTGCGCTTTTTCCTTCGCGGGAAATCAGTGCTCCTGTTTTCGAGACAGAAAACGTTGGCAGCGGTGGGATTCGAACCCACGCCTCCGAAGAGACTGGTGCCTGAAACCAGCGCCTTAGACCGCTCGGCCACGCTACCTACGCGACGCGGCGGTCACAGGAGCTGCGTTGTACCCCACGAGAACACACCGCAATGGCACAAAAACGAGAAATAAAAATTGGCAGCGGTGGGATTCGAACCCACGCCTCCGAAGAGACTGGTGCCTTAAACCAGCGCCTTAGACCGCTCGGCCACGCTACCTACACCAGTGTTCCTGGCATTTGTAGAATGCAGTGCACGACACAGCTTCCTGATCTGCTGCGACTGGTTGCTCGAACATCGCACCTCGAACGACTGCCCTTTTCGAATAGAGATTAACTACACAGGCAGCTGCCAGCGCCCTGGTGCGGCGGCATCGCGTGTTTATAAGGAATCGGTAGTGCCACCTGCAGCCTGAGGAACATGAGCACAAAATCAGGAGGGCACCGTGATTTCAATCACTGGGTCACTATCGTCATTGCAGCGACAGCAAGGCAGAACTTTAAAAAGTGCCGTGACCCGGATTCGAGCCTGGGTTGTTGCGGCCACAACGCAATGTCCTGACCACTAGACGATCACGGCCACGGAGCCACCGCGGAATTCAACTCTCGCGACTGCAAGTGGCTGTGCACAGCAAAGCTCGGCCGACTGTGTCTCGCAACAGCTGTGTCAGACGCGGTCTCCATTATATGTATACTGGCAAACGAACGTGCCCGCGCTGATGGACACTGAGCAGAGTGGTTAGCTGCATTCAACCCCCGTGGCAATGTCTTGCAGTCCTCCAAGTCTGTTGACCGCAGGTATGTGCCCGGATAAGAGGTGGACAGATGTCGCATCTCTCTCGCCGTCACTTGTGGCCGCGAATCATATTTTACGTAGTTTTCTGCAAGCGTCAGCGGAGCGTCAGTCGAGCTAAGTCGGGACAAGTCGCATAAGAGGAGCAATAAAATGTGCATTTCCGGTACCGGGAATCGAACCCAGGCCTCCTGGGCGAGAGCCAGGTATCCCAGCCACTAGACGACACCGGATAACGACACAAGCACTCCTCCAACAAACACGGCGAGCGCCCACCCGCTACTTGACGACAACTGCAAAAATTAACGTTTCCACTTCGTAGAACGGCATGCTCGGGACGCATCTCGTGGAGACGAACGCCAGCAATCATGAGACCAAACTGCGCCGGTGAATCCTGTTGTTACACCACGCACCACTGTGCTACGACAGTTTAAGAAACCGACGCTGCGCTTTTTCCTTCGCGGGAAATCAGTGCTCCTGTTTTCGAGACAGAAAACGTTGGCAGCGGTGGGATTCGAACCCACGCCTCCGAAGAGACTGGTGCCTGAAACCAGCGCCTTAGACCGCTCGGCCACGCTACCTACGCGACGCGGCGGTCACAGGAGCTGCGTTGTACCCCACGAGAACACACCGCAATGGCACAAAAACGAGAAGTAAAAATTGGCAGCGGTGGGATTCGAACCCACGCCTCCGAAGAGACTGGTGCCTTAAACCAGCGCCTTAGACCGCTCGGCCACGCTACCTACACCAGTGTTCCTGGCATTTGTAGAATGCAGTGCACGACACAGCTTCCTGATCTGCTGCGACTGGTTGCTCGAACATCGCACCTCGAACGACTGCCCTTTTCGAATAGAGATTAACTACACAGGCAGCTGCCAGCGCCCTGGTGCGGCGGCATCGCGTGTTTATAAGGAATCGGTAGTGCCACCTGCAGCCTGAGGAACATGAGCACAAAATCAGGAGGGCACCGTGATTTCAATCACTGGGTCACTATCGTCATTGCAGCGACAGCAAGGCAGAACTTTAAAAAGTGCCGTGACCCGGATTCGAGCCTGGGTTGTTGCGGCCACAACGCAATGTCCTGACCACTAGACGATCACGGCCACGGAGCCACCGCGGAATTCAACTCTCGCGACTGCAAGTGGCTGTGCACAGCAAAGCTCGGCCGACTGTGTCTCGCAACAGCTGTGTCAGACGCGGTCTCCATTATATGTATACTGGCAAACGAACGTGCCCGCGCTGATGGACACTGAGCAGAGTGGTTAGCTGCATTCAACCCCCGTGGCAATGTCTTGCAGTCCTCCAAGTCTGTTGACCGCAGGTATGTGCCCGGATAAGAGGTGGACAGATGTCGCATCTCTCTCGCCGTCACTTGTGGCCGCGAATCATATTTTACGTAGTTTTCTGCAAGCGTCAGCGGAGCGTCAGTCGAGCTAAGTCGGGACAAGTCGCATAAGAGGAGCAATAAAATGTGCATTTCCGGTACCGGGAATCGAACCCAGGCCTCCTGGGCGAGAGCCAGGTATCCCAGCCACTAGACGACACCGGATAACGACACAAGCACTCCTCCAACAAACACGGCGAGCGCCCACCCGCTACTTGACGACAACTGCAAAAATTAACGTTTCCACTTCGTAGAACGGCATGCTCGGGACGCATCTCGTGGAGACGAACGCCAGCAATCATGAGACCAAACTGCGCCGGTGAATCCTGTTGTTACACCACGCACCACTGTGCTACGACAGTTTAAGAAACCGACGCTGCGCTTTTTCCTTCGCGGGAAATCAGTGCTCCTGTTTTCAAGACAGAAAACGTTGGCAGCGGTGGGATTCGAACCCACGCCTCCGAAGAGACTGGTGCCTGAAACCAGCGCCTTAGACCGCTCGGCCACGCTACCTACGCGACGCGGCGGTCACAGGAGCTGCGTTGTACCCCACGAGAACACACCGCAATGGCACAAAAACGAGAAGTAAAAATTGGCAGCGGTAGGATTCGAACCCACGCCTCCGAAGAGACTGGTGCCTTAAACCAGCGCCTTAGACCGCTCGGCCACGCTACCTACACCAGTGTTCCTGGCATTTGTAGAATGCAGTGCACGACACAGCTTCCTGATCTGCTGCGACTGGTTGCTCGAACATCGCACCTCGAACGACTGCCCTTTTCGAATAGAGATTAACTACACAGGCAGCTGCCAGCGCCCTGGTGCGGCGGCATCGCGTGTTTATAAGGAATCGGTAGTGCCACCTGCAGCCTGAGGAACATGAGCACAAAATCAGGAGGGCACCGTGATTTCAATCACTGGGTCACTATCGTCATTGCAGCGACAGCAAGGCAGAACTTTAAAAAGTGCCGTGACCCGGATTCGAGCCTGGGTTGTTGCGGCCACAACGCAATGTCCTGACCACTAGACGATCACGGCCACGGAGCCACCGCGGAATTCAACTCTCGCGACTGCAAGTGGCTGTGCACAGCAAAGCTCGGCCGACTGTGTCTCGCAACAGCTGTGTCAGACGCGGTCTCCATTATATGTATACTGGCAAACGAACGTGCCCGCGCTGATGGACACTGAGCAGAGTGGTTAGCTGCATTCAACCCCCGTGGCAATGTCTTGCAGTCCTCCAAGTCTGTTGACCGCAGGTATGTGCCCGGATAAGAGGTGGACAGATGTCGCATCTCTCTCGCCGTCACTTGTGGCCGCGAATCATATTTTACGTAGTTTTCTGCAAGCGTCAGCGGAGCGTCAGTCGAGCTAAGTCGGGACAAGTCGCATAAGAGGAGCAATAAAATGTGCATTTCCGGTACCGGGAATCGAACCCAGGCCTCCTGGGCGAGAGCCAGGTATCCCAGCCACTAGACGACACCGGATAACGACACAAGCACTCCTCCAACAAACACGGCGAGCGCCCACCCGCTACTTGACGACAACTGCAAAAATTAACGTTTCCACTTCGTAGAACGGCATGCTCGGGACGCATCTCGTGGAGACGAACGCCAGCAATCATGAGACCAAACTGCGCCGGTGAATCCTGTTGTTACACCACGCACCACTGTGCTACGACAGTTTAAGAAACCGACGCTGCGCTTTTTCCTTCGCGGGAAATCAGTGCTCCTGTTTTCGAGACAGAAAACGTTGGCAGCGGTGGGATTCGAACCCACGCCTCCGAAGAGACTGGTGCCTGAAACCAGCGCCTTAGACCGCTCGGCCACGCTACCTACGCGACGCGGCGGTCACAGGAGCTGCGTTGTACCCCACGAGAACACACCGCAATGGCACAAAAACGAGAAGTAAAAATTGGCAGCGGTGGGATTCGAACCCACGCCTCCGAAGAGACTGGTGCCTTAAACCAGCGCCTTAGACCGCTCGGCCACGCTACCTACACCAGTGTTCCTGGCATTTGTAGAATGCAGTGCACGACACAGCTTCCTGATCTGCTGCGACTGGTTGCTCGAACATCGCACCTCGAACGACTGCCCTTTTCGAATAGAGATTAACTACACAGGCAGCTGCCAGCGCCCTGGTGCGGCGGCATCGCGTGTTTATAAGGAATCGGTAGTGCCACCTGCAGCCTGAGGAACATGAGCACAAAATCAGGAGGGCACCGTGATTTCAATCACTGGGTCACTATCGTCATTGCAGCGACAGCAAGGCAGAACTTTAAAAAGTGCCGTGACCCGGATTCGAGCCTGGGTTGTTGCGGCCACAACGCAATGTCCTGACCACTAGACGATCACGGCCACGGAGCCACCGCGGAATTCAACTCTCGCGACTGCAAGTGGCTGTGCACAGCAAAGCTCGGCCGACTGTGTCTCGCAACAGCTGTGTCAGACGCGGTCTCCATTATATGTATACTGGCAAACGAACGTGCCCGCGCTGATGGACACTGAGCAGAGTGGTTAGCTGCATTCAACCCCCGTGGCAATGTCTTGCAGTCCTCCAAGTCTGTTGACCGCAGGTATGTGCCCGGATAAGAGGTGGACAGATGTCGCATCTCTCTCGCCGTCACTTGTGGCCGCGAATCATATTTTACGTAGTTTTCTGCAAGCGTCAGCGGAGCGTCAGTCGAGCTAAGTCGGGACAAGTCGCATAAGAGGAGCAATAAAATGTGCATTTCCGGTACCGGGAATCGAACCCAGGCCTCCTGGGCGAGAGCCAGGTATCCCAGCCACTAGACGACACCGGATAACGACACAAGCACTCCTCCAACAAACACGGCGAGCGCCCACCCGCTACTTGACGACAACTGCAAAAATTAACGTTTCCACTTCGTAGAACGGCATGCTCGGGACGCATCTCGTGGAGACGAACGCCAGCAATCATGAGACCAAACTGCGCCGGTGAATCCTGTTGTTACACCACGCACCACTGTGCTACGACAGTTTAAGAAACCGACGCTGCGCTTTTTCCTTCGCGGGAAATCAGTGCTCCTGTTTTCGAGACAGAAAACGTTGGCAGCGGTGGGATTCGAACCCACGCCTCCGAAGAGACTGGTGCCTGAAACCAGCGCCTTAGACCGCTCGGCCACGCTACCTACGCGACGCGGCGGTCACAGGAGCTGCGTTGTACCCCACGAGAACACACCGCAATGGCACAAAAACGAGAAGTAAAAATTGGCAGCGGTGGGATTCGAACCCACGCCTCCGAAGAGACTGGTGCCTTAAACCAGCGCCTTAGACCGCTCGGCCACGCTACCTACACCAGTGTTCCTGGCATTTGTAGAATGCAGTGCACGACACAGCTTCCTGATCTGCTGCGACTGGTTGCTCGAACATCGCACCTCGAACGACTGCCCTTTTCGAATAGAGATTAACTACACAGGCAGCTGCCAGCGCCCTGGTGCGGCGGCATCGCGTGTTTATAAGGAATCGGTAGTGCCACCTGCAGCCTGAGGAACATGAGCACAAAATCAGGAGGGCACCGTGATTTCAATCACTGGGTCACTATCGTCATTGCAGCGACAGCAAGGCAGAACTTTAAAAAGTGCCGTGACCCGGATTCGAGCCTGGGTTGTTGCGGCCACAACGCAATGTCCTGACCACTAGACGATCACGGCCACGGAGCCACCGCGGAATTCAACTCTCGCGACTGCAAGTGGCTGTGCACAGCAAAGCTCGGCCGACTGTGTCTCGCAACAGCTGTGTCAGACGCGGTCTCCATTATATGTATACTGGCAAACGAACGTGCCCGCGCTGATGGACACTGAGCAGAGTGGTTAGCTGCATTCAACCCCCGTGGCAATGTCTTGCAGTCCTCCAAGTCTGTTGACCGCAGGTATGTGCCCGGATAAGAGGTGGACAGATGTCGCATCTCTCTCGCCGTCACTTGTGGCCGCGAATCATATTTTACGTAGTTTTCTGCAAGCGTCAGCGGAGCGTCAGTCGAGCTAAGTCGGGACAAGTCGCATAAGAGGAGCAATAAAATGTGCATTTCCGGTACCGGGAATCGAACCCAGGCCTCCTGGGCGAGAGCCAGGTATCCCAGCCACTAGACGACACCGGATAACGACACAAGCACTCCTCCAACAAACACGGCGAGCGCCCACCCGCTACTTGACGACAACTGCAAAAATTAACGTTTCCACTTCGTAGAACGGCATGCTCGGGACGCATCTCGTGGAGACGAACGCCAGCAATCATGAGACCAAACTGCGCCGGTGAATCCTGTTGTTACACCACGCACCACTGTGCTACGACAGTTTAAGAAACCGACGCTGCGCTTTTTCCTTCGCGGGAAATCAGTGCTCCTGTTTTCGAGACAGAAAACGTTGGCAGCGGTGGGATTCGAACCCACGCCTCCGAAGAGACTGGTGCCTGAAACCAGCGCCTTAGACCGCTCGGCCACGCTACCTACGCGACGCGGCGGTCACAGGAGCTGCGTTGTACCCCACGAGAACACACCGCAATGGCACAAAAACGAGAAGTAAAAATTGGCAGCGGTGGGATTCGAACCCACGCCTCCGAAGAGACTGGTGCCTTAAACCAGCGCCTTAGACCGCTCGGCCACGCTACCTACACCAGTGTTCCTGGCATTTGTAGAATGCAGTGCACGACACAGCTTCCTGATCTGCTGCGACTGGTTGCTCGAACATCGCACCTCGAACGACTGCCCTTTTCGAATAGAGATTAACTACACAGGCAGCTGCCAGCGCCCTGGTGCGGCGGCATCGCGTGTTTATAAGGAATCGGTAGTGCCACCTGCAGCCTGAGGAACATGAGCACAAAATCAGGAGGGCACCGTGATTTCAATCACTGGGTCACTATCGTCATTGCAGCGACAGCAAGGCAGAACTTTAAAAAGTGCCGTGACCCGGATTCGAGCCTGGGTTGTTGCGGCCACAACGCAATGTCCTGACCACTAGACGATCACGGCCACGGAGCCACCGCGGAATTCAACTCTCGCGACTGCAAGTGGCTGTGCACAGCAAAGCTCGGCCGACTGTGTCTCGCAACAGCTGTGTCAGACGCGGTCTCCATTATATGTATACTGGCAAACGAACGTGCCCGCGCTGATGGACACTGAGCAGAGTGGTTAGCTGCATTCAACCCCCGTGGCAATGTCTTGCAGTCCTCCAAGTCTGTTGACCGCAGGTATGTGCCCGGATAAGAGGTGGACAGATGTCGCATCTCTCTCGCCGTCACTTGTGGCCGCGAATCATATTTTACGTAGTTTTCTGCAAGCGTCAGCGGAGCGTCAGTCGAGCTAAGTCGGGACAAGTCGCATAAGAGGAGCAATAAAATGTGCATTTCCGGTACCGGGAATCGAACCCAGGCCTCCTGGGCGAGAGCCAGGTATCCCAGCCACTAGACGACACCGGATAACGACACAAGCACTCCTCCAACAAACACGGCGAGCGCCCACCCGCTACTTGACGACAACTGCAAAAATTAACGTTTCCACTTCGTAGAACGGCATGCTCGGGACGCATCTCGTGGAGACGAACGCCAGCAATCATGAGACCAAACTGCGCCGGTGAATCCTGTTGTTACACCACGCACCACTGTGCTACGACAGTTTAAGAAACCGACGCTGCGCTTTTTCCTTCGCGGGAAATCAGTGCTCCTGTTTTCAAGACAGAAAACGTTGGCAGCGGTGGGATTCGAACCCACGCCTCCGAAGAGACTGGTGCCTGAAACCAGCGCCTTAGACCGCTCGGCCACGCTACCTACGCGACGCGGCGGTCACAGGAGCTGCGTTGTACCCCACGAGAACACACCGCAATGGCACAAAAACGAGAAGTAAAAATTGGCAGCGGTAGGATTCGAACCCACGCCTCCGAAGAGACTGGTGCCTTAAACCAGCGCCTTAGACCGCTCGGCCACGCTACCTACACCAGTGTTCCTGGCATTTGTAGAATGCAGTGCACGACACAGCTTCCTGATCTGCTGCGACTGGTTGCTCGAACATCGCACCTCGAACGACTGCCCTTTTCGAATAGAGATTAACTACACAGGCAGCTGCCAGCGCCCTGGTGCGGCGGCATCGCGTGTTTATAAGGAATCGGTAGTGCCACCTGCAGCCTGAGGAACATGAGCACAAAATCAGGAGGGCACCGTGATTTCAATCACTGGGTCACTATCGTCATTGCAGCGACAGCAAGGCAGAACTTTAAAAAGTGCCGTGACCCGGATTCGAGCCTGGGTTGTTGCGGCCACAACGCAATGTCCTGACCACTAGACGATCACGGCCACGGAGCCACCGCGGAATTCAACTCTCGCGACTGCAAGTGGCTGTGCACAGCAAAGCTCGGCCGACTGTGTCTCGCAACAGCTGTGTCAGACGCGGTCTCCATTATATGTATACTGGCAAACGAACGTGCCCGCGCTGATGGACACTGAGCAGAGTGGTTAGCTGCATTCAACCCCCGTGGCAATGTCTTGCAGTCCTCCAAGTCTGTTGACCGCAGGTATGTGCCCGGATAAGAGGTGGACAGATGTCGCATCTCTCTCGCCGTCACTTGTGGCCGCGAATCATATTTTACGTAGTTTTCTGCAAGCGTCAGCGGAGCGTCAGTCGAGCTAAGTCGGGACAAGTCGCATAAGAGGAGCAATAAAATGTGCATTTCCGGTACCGGGAATCGAACCCAGGCCTCCTGGGCGAGAGCCAGGTATCCCAGCCACTAGACGACACCGGATAACGACACAAGCACTCCTCCAACAAACACGGCGAGCGCCCACCCGCTACTTGACGACAACTGCAAAAATTAACGTTTCCACTTCGTAGAACGGCATGCTCGGGACGCATCTCGTGGAGACGAACGCCAGCAATCATGAGACCAAACTGCGCCGGTGAATCCTGTTGTTACACCACGCACCACTGTGCTACGACAGTTTAAGAAACCGACGCTGCGCTTTTTCCTTCGCGGGAAATCAGTGCTCCTGTTTTCGAGACAGAAAACGTTGGCAGCGGTGGGATTCGAACCCACGCCTCCGAAGAGACTGGTGCCTGAAACCAGCGCCTTAGACCGCTCGGCCACGCTACCTACGCGACGCGGCGGTCACAGGAGCTGCGTTGTACCCCACGAGAACACACCGCAATGGCACAAAAACGAGAAGTAAAAATTGGCAGCGGTGGGATTCGAACCCACGCCTCCGAAGAGACTGGTGCCTTAAACCAGCGCCTTAGACCGCTCGGCCACGCTACCTACACCAGTGTTCCTGGCATTTGTAGAATGCAGTGCACGACACAGCTTCCTGATCTGCTGCGACTGGTTGCTCGAACATCGCACCTCGAACGACTGCCCTTTTCGAATAGAGATTAACTACACAGGCAGCTGCCAGCGCCCTGGTGCGGCGGCATCGCGTGTTTATAAGGAATCGGTAGTGCCACCTGCAGCCTGAGGAACATGAGCACAAAATCAGGAGGGCACCGTGATTTCAATCACTGGGTCACTATCGTCATTGCAGCGACAGCAAGGCAGAACTTTAAAAAGTGCCGTGACCCGGATTCGAGCCTGGGTTGTTGCGGCCACAACGCAATGTCCTGACCACTAGACGATCACGGCCACGGAGCCACCGCGGAATTCAACTCTCGCGACTGCAAGTGGCTGTGCACAGCAAAGCTCGGCCGACTGTGTCTCGCAACAGCTGTGTCAGACGCGGTCTCCATTATATGTATACTGGCAAACGAACGTGCCCGCGCTGATGGACACTGAGCAGAGTGGTTAGCTGCATTCAACCCCCGTGGCAATGTCTTGCAGTCCTCCAAGTCTGTTGACCGCAGGTATGTGCCCGGATAAGAGGTGGACAGATGTCGCATCTCTCTCGCCGTCACTTGTGGCCGCGAATCATATTTTACGTAGTTTTCTGCAAGCGTCAGCGGAGCGTCAGTCGAGCTAAGTCGGGACAAGTCGCATAAGAGGAGCAATAAAATGTGCATTTCCGGTACCGGGAATCGAACCCAGGCCTCCTGGGCGAGAGCCAGGTATCCCAGCCACTAGACGACACCGGATAACGACACAAGCACTCCTCCAACAAACACGGCGAGCGCCCACCCGCTACTTGACGACAACTGCAAAAATTAACGTTTCCACTTCGTAGAACGGCATGCTCGGGACGCATCTCGTGGAGACGAACGCCAGCAATCATGAGACCAAACTGCGCCGGTGAATCCTGTTGTTACACCACGCACCACTGTGCTACGACAGTTTAAGAAACCGACGCTGCGCTTTTTCCTTCGCGGGAAATCAGTGCTCCTGTTTTCGAGACAGAAAACGTTGGCAGCGGTGGGATTCGAACCCACGCCTCCGAAGAGACTGGTGCCTGAAACCAGCGCCTTAGACCGCTCGGCCACGCTACCTACGCGACGCGGCGGTCACAGGAGCTGCGTTGTACCCCACGAGAACACACCGCAATGGCACAAAAACGAGAAGTAAAAATTGGCAGCGGTGGGATTCGAACCCACGCCTCCGAAGAGACTGGTGCCTTAAACCAGCGCCTTAGACCGCTCGGCCACGCTACCTACACCAGTGTTCCTGGCATTTGTAGAATGCAGTGCACGACACAGCTTCCTGATCTGCTGCGACTGGTTGCTCGAACATCGCACCTCGAACGACTGCCCTTTTCGAATAGAGATTAACTACACAGGCAGCTGCCAGCGCCCTGGTGCGGCGGCATCGCGTGTTTATAAGGAATCGGTAGTGCCACCTGCAGCCTGAGGAACATGAGCACAAAATCAGGAGGGCACCGTGATTTCAATCACTGGGTCACTATCGTCATTGCAGCGACAGCAAGGCAGAACTTTAAAAAGTGCCGTGACCCGGATTCGAGCCTGGGTTGTTGCGGCCACAACGCAATGTCCTGACCACTAGACGATCACGGCCACGGAGCCACCGCGGAATTCAACTCTCGCGACTGCAAGTGGCTGTGCACAGCAAAGCTCGGCCGACTGTGTCTCGCAACAGCTGTGTCAGACGCGGTCTCCATTATATGTATACTGGCAAACGAACGTGCCCGCGCTGATGGACACTGAGCAGAGTGGTTAGCTGCATTCAACCCCCGTGGCAATGTCTTGCAGTCCTCCAAGTCTGTTGACCGCAGGTATGTGCCCGGATAAGAGGTGGACAGATGTCGCATCTCTCTCGCCGTCACTTGTGGCCGCGAATCATATTTTACGTAGTTTTCTGCAAGCGTCAGCGGAGCGTCAGTCGAGCTAAGTCGGGACAAGTCGCATAAGAGGAGCAATAAAATGTGCATTTCCGGTACCGGGAATCGAACCCAGGCCTCCTGGGCGAGAGCCAGGTATCCCAGCCACTAGACGACACCGGATAACGACACAAGCACTCCTCCAACAAACACGGCGAGCGCCCACCCGCTACTTGACGACAACTGCAAAAATTAACGTTTCCACTTCGTAGAACGGCATGCTCGGGACGCATCTCGTGGAGACGAACGCCAGCAATCATGAGACCAAACTGCGCCGGTGAATCCTGTTGTTACACCACGCACCACTGTGCTACGACAGTTTAAGAAACCGACGCTGCGCTTTTTCCTTCGCGGGAAATCAGTGCTCCTGTTTTCGAGACAGAAAACGTTGGCAGCGGTGGGATTCGAACCCACGCCTCCGAAGAGACTGGTGCCTGAAACCAGCGCCTTAGACCGCTCGGCCACGCTACCTACGCGACGCGGCGGTCACAGGAGCTGCGTTGTACCCCACGAGAACACACCGCAATGGCACAAAAACGAGAAGTAAAAATTGGCAGCGGTGGGATTCGAACCCACGCCTCCGAAGAGACTGGTGCCTTAAACCAGCGCCTTAGACCGCTCGGCCACGCTACCTACACCAGTGTTCCTGGCATTTGTAGAATGCAGTGCACGACACAGCTTCCTGATCTGCTGCGACTGGTTGCTCGAACATCGCACCTCGAACGACTGCCCTTTTCGAATAGAGATTAACTACACAGGCAGCTGCCAGCGCCCTGGTGCGGCGGCATCGCGTGTTTATAAGGAATCGGTAGTGCCACCTGCAGCCTGAGGAACATGAGCACAAAATCAGGAGGGCACCGTGATTTCAATCACTGGGTCACTATCGTCATTGCAGCGACAGCAAGGCAGAACTTTAAAAAGTGCCGTGACCCGGATTCGAGCCTGGGTTGTTGCGGCCACAACGCAATGTCCTGACCACTAGACGATCACGGCCACGGAGCCACCGCGGAATTCAACTCTCGCGACTGCAAGTGGCTGTGCACAGCAAAGCTCGGCCGACTGTGTCTCGCAACAGCTGTGTCAGACGCGGTCTCCATTATATGTATACTGGCAAACGAACGTGCCCGCGCTGATGGACACTGAGCAGAGTGGTTAGCTGCATTCAACCCCCGTGGCAATGTCTTGCAGTCCTCCAAGTCTGTTGACCGCAGGTATGTGCCCGGATAAGAGGTGGACAGATGTCGCATCTCTCTCGCCGTCACTTGTGGCCGCGAATCATATTTTACGTAGTTTTCTGCAAGCGTCAGCGGAGCGTCAGTCGAGCTAAGTCGGGACAAGTCGCATAAGAGGAGCAATAAAATGTGCATTTCCGGTACCGGGAATCGAACCCAGGCCTCCTGGGCGAGAGCCAGGTATCCCAGCCACTAGACGACACCGGATAACGACACAAGCACTCCTCCAACAAACACGGCGAGCGCCCACCCGCTACTTGACGACAACTGCAAAAATTAACGTTTCCACTTCGTAGAACGGCATGCTCGGGACGCATCTCGTGGAGACGAACGCCAGCAATCATGAGACCAAACTGCGCCGGTGAATCCTGTTGTTACACCACGCACCACTGTGCTACGACAGTTTAAGAAACCGACGCTGCGCTTTTTCCTTCGCGGGAAATCAGTGCTCCTGTTTTCGAGACAGAAAACGTTGGCAGCGGTGGGATTCGAACCCACGCCTCCGAAGAGACTGGTGCCTGAAACCAGCGCCTTAGACCGCTCGGCCACGCTACCTACGCGACGCGGCGGTCACAGGAGCTGCGTTGTACCCCACGAGAACACACCGCAATGGCACAAAAACGAGAAGTAAAAATTGGCAGCGGTGGGATTCGAACCCACGCCTCCGAAGAGACTGGTGCCTTAAACCAGCGCCTTAGACCGCTCGGCCACGCTACCTACACCAGTGTTCCTGGCATTTGTAGAATGCAGTGCACGACACAGCTTCCTGATCTGCTGCGACTGGTTGCTCGAACATCGCACCTCGAACGACTGCCCTTTTCGAATAGAGATTAACTACACAGGCAGCTGCCAGCGCCCTGGTGCGGCGGCATCGCGTGTTTATAAGGAATCGGTAGTGCCACCTGCAGCCTGAGGAACATGAGCACAAAATCAGGAGGGCACCGTGATTTCAATCACTGGGTCACTATCGTCATTGCAGCGACAGCAAGGCAGAACTTTAAAAAGTGCCGTGACCCGGATTCGAGCCTGGGTTGTTGCGGCCACAACGCAATGTCCTGACCACTAGACGATCACGGCCACGGAGCCACCGCGGAATTCAACTCTCGCGACTGCAAGTGGCTGTGCACAGCAAAGCTCGGCCGACTGTGTCTCGCAACAGCTGTGTCAGACGCGGTCTCCATTATATGTATACTGGCAAACGAACGTGCCCGCGCTGATGGACACTGAGCAGAGTGGTTAGCTGCATTCAACCCCCGTGGCAATGTCTTGCAGTCCTCCAAGTCTGTTGACCGCAGGTATGTGCCCGGATAAGAGGTGGACAGATGTCGCATCTCTCTCGCCGTCACTTGTGGCCGCGAATCATATTTTACGTAGTTTTCTGCAAGCGTCAGCGGAGCGTCAGTCGAGCTAAGTCGGGACAAGTCGCATAAGAGGAGCAATAAAATGTGCATTTCCGGTACCGGGAATCGAACCCAGGCCTCCTGGGCGAGAGCCAGGTATCCCAGCCACTAGACGACACCGGATAACGACACAAGCACTCCTCCAACAAACACGGCGAGCGCCCACCCGCTACTTGACGACAACTGCAAAAATTAACGTTTCCACTTCGTAGAACGGCATGCTCGGGACGCATCTCGTGGAGACGAACGCCAGCAATCATGAGACCAAACTGCGCCGGTGAATCCTGTTGTTACACCACGCACCACTGTGCTACGACAGTTTAAGAAACCGACGCTGCGCTTTTTCCTTCGCGGGAAATCAGTGCTCCTGTTTTCGAGACAGAAAACGTTGGCAGCGGTGGGATTCGAACCCACGCCTCCGAAGAGACTGGTGCCTGAAACCAGCGCCTTAGACCGCTCGGCCACGCTACCTACGCGACGCGGCGGTCACAGGAGCTGCGTTGTACCCCACGAGAACACACCGCAATGGCACAAAAACGAGAAGTAAAAATTGGCAGCGGTGGGATTCGAACCCACGCCTCCGAAGAGACTGGTGCCTTAAACCAGCGCCTTAGACCGCTCGGCCACGCTACCTACACCAGTGTTCCTGGCATTTGTAGAATGCAGTGCACGACACAGCTTCCTGATCTGCTGCGACTGGTTGCTCGAACATCGCACCTCGAACGACTGCCCTTTTCGAATAGAGATTAACTACACAGGCAGCTGCCAGCGCCCTGGTGCGGCGGCATCGCGTGTTTATAAGGAATCGGTAGTGCCACCTGCAGCCTGAGGAACATGAGCACAAAATCAGGAGGGCACCGTGATTTCAATCACTGGGTCACTATCGTCATTGCAGCGACAGCAAGGCAGAACTTTAAAAAGTGCCGTGACCCGGATTCGAGCCTGGGTTGTTGCGGCCACAACGCAATGTCCTGACCACTAGACGATCACGGCCACGGAGCCACCGCGGAATTCAACTCTCGCGACTGCAAGTGGCTGTGCACAGCAAAGCTCGGCCGACTGTGTCTCGCAACAGCTGTGTCAGACGCGGTCTCCATTATATGTATACTGGCAAACGAACGTGCCCGCGCTGATGGACACTGAGCAGAGTGGTTAGCTGCATTCAACCCCCGTGGCAATGTCTTGCAGTCCTCCAAGTCTGTTGACCGCAGGTATGTGCCCGGATAAGAGGTGGACAGATGTCGCATCTCTCTCGCCGTCACTTGTGGCCGCGAATCATATTTTACGTAGTTTTCTGCAAGCGTCAGCGGAGCGTCAGTCGAGCTAAGTCGGGACAAGTCGCATAAGAGGAGCAATAAAATGTGCATTTCCGGTACCGGGAATCGAACCCAGGCCTCCTGGGCGAGAGCCAGGTATCCCAGCCACTAGACGACACCGGATAACGACACAAGCACTCCTCCAACAAACACGGCGAGCGCCCACCCGCTACTTGACGACAACTGCAAAAATTAACGTTTCCACTTCGTAGAACGGCATGCTCGGGACGCATCTCGTGGAGACGAACGCCAGCAATCATGAGACCAAACTGCGCCGGTGAATCCTGTTGTTACACCACGCACCACTGTGCTACGACAGTTTAAGAAACCGACGCTGCGCTTTTTCCTTCGCGGGAAATCAGTGCTCCTGTTTTCGAGACAGAAAACGTTGGCAGCGGTGGGATTCGAACCCACGCCTCCGAAGAGACTGGTGCCTGAAACCAGCGCCTTAGACCGCTCGGCCACGCTACCTACGCGACGCGGCGGTCACAGGAGCTGCGTTGTACCCCACGAGAACACACCGCAATGGCACAAAAACGAGAAGTAAAAATTGGCAGCGGTGGGATTCGAACCCACGCCTCCGAAGAGACTGGTGCCTTAAACCAGCGCCTTAGACCGCTCGGCCACGCTACCTACACCAGTGTTCCTGGCATTTGTAGAATGCAGTGCACGACACAGCTTCCTGATCTGCTGCGACTGGTTGCTCGAACATCGCACCTCGAACGACTGCCCTTTTCGAATAGAGATTAACTACACAGGCAGCTGCCAGCGCCCTGGTGCGGCGGCATCGCGTGTTTATAAGGAATCGGTAGTGCCACCTGCAGCCTGAGGAACATGAGCACAAAATCAGGAGGGCACCGTGATTTCAATCACTGGGTCACTATCGTCATTGCAGCGACAGCAAGGCAGAACTTTAAAAAGTGCCGTGACCCGGATTCGAGCCTGGGTTGTTGCGGCCACAACGCAATGTCCTGACCACTAGACGATCACGGCCACGGAGCCACCGCGGAATTCAACTCTCGCGACTGCAAGTGGCTGTGCACAGCAAAGCTCGGCCGACTGTGTCTCGCAACAGCTGTGTCAGACGCGGTCTCCATTATATGTATACTGGCAAACGAACGTGCCCGCGCTGATGGACACTGAGCAGAGTGGTTAGCTGCATTCAACCCCCGTGGCAATGTCTTGCAGTCCTCCAAGTCTGTTGACCGCAGGTATGTGCCCGGATAAGAGGTGGACAGATGTCGCATCTCTCTCGCCGTCACTTGTGGCCGCGAATCATATTTTACGTAGTTTTCTGCAAGCGTCAGCGGAGCGTCAGTCGAGCTAAGTCGGGACAAGTCGCATAAGAGGAGCAATAAAATGTGCATTTCCGGTACCGGGAATCGAACCCAGGCCTCCTGGGCGAGAGCCAGGTATCCCAGCCACTAGACGACACCGGATAACGACACAAGCACTCCTCCAACAAACACGGCGAGCGCCCACCCGCTACTTGACGACAACTGCAAAAATTAACGTTTCCACTTCGTAGAACGGCATGCTCGGGACGCATCTCGTGGAGACGAACGCCAGCAATCATGAGACCAAACTGCGCCGGTGAATCCTGTTGTTACACCACGCACCACTGTGCTACGACAGTTTAAGAAACCGACGCTGCGCTTTTTCCTTCGCGGGAAATCAGTGCTCCTGTTTTCGAGACAGAAAACGTTGGCAGCGGTGGGATTCGAACCCACGCCTCCGAAGAGACTGGTGCCTGAAACCAGCGCCTTAGACCGCTCGGCCACGCTACCTACGCGACGCGGCGGTCACAGGAGCTGCGTTGTACCCCACGAGAACACACCGCAATGGCACAAAAACGAGAAGTAAAAATTGGCAGCGGTGGGATTCGAACCCACGCCTCCGAAGAGACTGGTGCCTTAAACCAGCGCCTTAGACCGCTCGGCCACGCTACCTACACCAGTGTTCCTGGCATTTGTAGAATGCAGTGCACGACACAGCTTCCTGATCTGCTGCGACTGGTTGCTCGAACATCGCACCTCGAACGACTGCCCTTTTCGAATAGAGATTAACTACACAGGCAGCTGCCAGCGCCCTGGTGCGGCGGCATCGCGTGTTTATAAGGAATCGGTAGTGCCACCTGCAGCCTGAGGAACATGAGCACAAAATCAGGAGGGCACCGTGATTTCAATCACTGGGTCACTATCGTCATTGCAGCGACAGCAAGGCAGAACTTTAAAAAGTGCCGTGACCCGGATTCGAGCCTGGGTTGTTGCGGCCACAACGCAATGTCCTGACCACTAGACGATCACGGCCACGGAGCCACCGCGGAATTCAACTCTCGCGACTGCAAGTGGCTGTGCACAGCAAAGCTCGGCCGACTGTGTCTCGCAACAGCTGTGTCAGACGCGGTCTCCATTATATGTATACTGGCAAACGAACGTGCCCGCGCTGATGGACACTGAGCAGAGTGGTTAGCTGCATTCAACCCCCGTGGCAATGTCTTGCAGTCCTCCAAGTCTGTTGACCGCAGGTATGTGCCCGGATAAGAGGTGGACAGATGTCGCATCTCTCTCGCCGTCACTTGTGGCCGCGAATCATATTTTACGTAGTTTTCTGCAAGCGTCAGCGGAGCGTCAGTCGAGCTAAGTCGGGACAAGTCGCATAAGAGGAGCAATAAAATGTGCATTTCCGGTACCGGGAATCGAACCCAGGCCTCCTGGGCGAGAGCCAGGTATCCCAGCCACTAGACGACACCGGATAACGACACAAGCACTCCTCCAACAAACACGGCGAGCGCCCACCCGCTACTTGACGACAACTGCAAAAATTAACGTTTCCACTTCGTAGAACGGCATGCTCGGGACGCATCTCGTGGAGACGAACGCCAGCAATCATGAGACCAAACTGCGCCGGTGAATCCTGTTGTTACACCACGCACCACTGTGCTACGACAGTTTAAGAAACCGACGCTGCGCTTTTTCCTTCGCGGGAAATCAGTGCTCCTGTTTTCGAGACAGAAAACGTTGGCAGCGGTGGGATTCGAACCCACGCCTCCGAAGAGACTGGTGCCTGAAACCAGCGCCTTAGACCGCTCGGCCACGCTACCTACGCGACGCGGCGGTCACAGGAGCTGCGTTGTACCCCACGAGAACACACCGCAATGGCACAAAAACGAGAAGTAAAAATTGGCAGCGGTGGGATTCGAACCCACGCCTCCGAAGAGACTGGTGCCTTAAACCAGCGCCTTAGACCGCTCGGCCACGCTACCTACACCAGTGTTCCTGGCATTTGTAGAATGCAGTGCACGACACAGCTTCCTGATCTGCTGCGACTGGTTGCTCGAACATCGCACCTCGAACGACTGCCCTTTTCGAATAGAGATTAACTACACAGGCAGCTGCCAGCGCCCTGGTGCGGCGGCATCGCGTGTTTATAAGGAATCGGTAGTGCCACCTGCAGCCTGAGGAACATGAGCACAAAATCAGGAGGGCACCGTGATTTCAATCACTGGGTCACTATCGCCATTGCAGCGACAGCAAGGCAGAACTTTAAAAAGTGCCGTGACCCGGATTCGAGCCTGGGTTGTTGCGGCCACAACGCAATGTCCTGACCACTAGACGATCACGGCCACGGAGCCACCGCGGAATTCAACTCTCGCGACTGCAAGTGGCTGTGCACAGCAAAGCTCGGCCGACTGTGTCTCGCAACAGCTGTGTCAGACGCGGTCTCCATTATATGTATACTGGCAAACGAACGTGCCCGCGCTGATGGACACTGAGCAGAGTGGTTAGCTGCATTCAACCCCCGTGGCAATGTCTTGCAGTCCTCCAAGTCTGTTGACCGCAGGTATGTGCCCGGATAAGAGGTGGACAGATGTCGCATCTCTCTCGCCGTCACTTGTGGCCGCGAATCATATTTTACGTAGTTTTCTGCAAGCGTCAGCGGAGCGTCAGTCGAGCTAAGTCGGGACAAGTCGCATAAGAGGAGCAATAAAATGTGCATTTCCGGTACCGGGAATCGAACCCAGGCCTCCTGGGCGAGAGCCAGGTATCCCAGCCACTAGACGACACCGGATAACGACACAAGCACTCCTCCAACAAACACGGCGAGCGCCCACCCGCTACTTGACGACAACTGCAAAAATTAACGTTTCCACTTCGTAGAACGGCATGCTCGGGACGCATCTCGTGGAGACGAACGCCAGCAATCATGAGACCAAACTGCGCCGGTGAATCCTGTTGTTACACCACGCACCACTGTGCTACGACAGTTTAAGAAACCGACGCTGCGCTTTTTCCTTCGCGGGAAATCAGTGCTCCTGTTTTCGAGACAGAAAACGTTGGCAGCGGTGGGATTCGAACCCACGCCTCCGAAGAGACTGGTGCCTGAAACCAGCGCCTTAGACCGCTCGGCCACGCTACCTACGCGACGCGGCGGTCACAGGAGCTGCGTTGTACCCCACGAGAACACACCGCAATGGCACAAAAACGAGAAGTAAAAATTGGCAGCGGTGGGATTCGAACCCACGCCTCCGAAGAGACTGGTGCCTTAAACCAGCGCCTTAGACCGCTCGGCCACGCTACCTACACCAGTGTTCCTGGCATTTGTAGAATGCAGTGCACGACACAGCTTCCTGATCTGCTGCGACTGGTTGCTCGAACATCGCACCTCGAACGACTGCCCTTTTCGAATAGAGATTAACTACACAGGCAGCTGCCAGCGCCCTGGTGCGGCGGCATCGCGTGTTTATAAGGAATCGGTAGTGCCACCTGCAGCCTGAGGAACATGAGCACAAAATCAGGAGGGCACCGTGATTTCAATCACTGGGTCACTATCGCCATTGCAGCGACAGCAAGGCAGAACTTTAAAAAGTGCCGTGACCCGGATTCGAGCCTGGGTTGTTGCGGCCACAACGCAATGTCCTGACCACTAGACGATCACGGCCACGGAGCCACCGCGGAATTCAACTCTCGCGACTGCAAGTGGCTGTGCACAGCAAAGCTCGGCCGACTGTGTCTCGCAACAGCTGTGTCAGACGCGGTCTCCATTATATGTATACTGGCAAACGAACGTGCCCGCGCTGATGGACACTGAGCAGAGTGGTTAGCTGCATTCAACCCCCGTGGCAATGTCTTGCAGTCCTCCAAGTCTGTTGACCGCAGGTATGTGCCCGGATAAGAGGTGGACAGATGTCGCATCTCTCTCGCCGTCACTTGTGGCCGCGAATCATATTTTACGTAGTTTTCTGCAAGCGTCAGCGGAGCGTCAGTCGAGCTAAGTCGGGACAAGTCGCATAAGAGGAGCAATAAAATGTGCATTTCCGGTACCGGGAATCGAACCCAGGCCTCCTGGGCGAGAGCCAGGTATCCCAGCCACTAGACGACACCGGATAACGACACAAGCACTCCTCCAACAAACACGGCGAGCGCCCACCCGCTACTTGACGACAACTGCAAAAATTAACGTTTCCACTTCGTAGAACGGCATGCTCGGGACGCATCTCGTGGAGACGAACGCCAGCAATCATGAGACCAAACTGCGCCGGTGAATCCTGTTGTTACACCACGCACCACTGTGCTACGACAGTTTAAGAAACCGACGCTGCGCTTTTTCCTTCGCGGGAAATCAGTGCTCCTGTTTTCGAGACAGAAAACGTTGGCAGCGGTGGGATTCGAACCCACGCCTCCGAAGAGACTGGTGCCTGAAACCAGCGCCTTAGACCGCTCGGCCACGCTACCTACGCGACGCGGCGGTCACAGGAGCTGCGTTGTACCCCACGAGAACACACCGCAATGGCACAAAAACGAGAAGTAAAAATTGGCAGCGGTGGGATTCGAACCCACGCCTCCGAAGAGACTGGTGCCTTAAACCAGCGCCTTAGACCGCTCGGCCACGCTACCTACACCAGTGTTCCTGGCATTTGTAGAATGCAGTGCACGACACAGCTTCCTGATCTGCTGCGACTGGTTGCTCGAACATCGCACCTCGAACGACTGCCCTTTTCGAATAGAGATTAACTACACAGGCAGCTGCCAGCGCCCTGGTGCGGCGGCATCGCGTGTTTATAAGGAATCGGTAGTGCCACCTGCAGCCTGAGGAACATGAGCACAAAATCAGGAGGGCACCGTGATTTCAATCACTGGGTCACTATCGTCATTGCAGCGACAGCAAGGCAGAACTTTAAAAAGTGCCGTGACCCGGATTCGAGCCTGGGTTGTTGCGGCCACAACGCAATGTCCTGACCACTAGACGATCACGGCCACGGAGCCACCGCGGAATTCAACTCTCGCGACTGCAAGTGGCTGTGCACAGCAAAGCTCGGCCGACTGTGTCTCGCAACAGCTGTGTCAGACGCGGTCTCCATTATATGTATACTGGCAAACGAACGTGCCCGCGCTGATGGACACTGAGCAGAGTGGTTAGCTGCATTCAACCCCCGTGGCAATGTCTTGCAGTCCTCCAAGTCTGTTGACCGCAGGTATGTGCCCGGATAAGAGGTGGACAGATGTCGCATCTCTCTCGCCGTCACTTGTGGCCGCGAATCATATTTTACGTAGTTTTCTGCAAGCGTCAGCGGAGCGTCAGTCGAGCTAAGTCGGGACAAGTCGCATAAGAGGAGCAATAAAATGTGCATTTCCGGTACCGGGAATCGAACCCAGGCCTCCTGGGCGAGAGCCAGGTATCCCAGCCACTAGACGACACCGGATAACGACACAAGCACTCCTCCAACAAACACGGCGAGCGCCCACCCGCTACTTGACGACAACTGCAAAAATTAACGTTTCCACTTCGTAGAACGGCATGCTCGGGACGCATCTCGTGGAGACGAACGCCAGCAATCATGAGACCAAACTGCGCCGGTGAATCCTGTTGTTACACCACGCACCACTGTGCTACGACAGTTTAAGAAACCGACGCTGCGCTTTTTCCTTCGCGGGAAATCAGTGCTCCTGTTTTCGAGACAGAAAACGTTGGCAGCGGTGGGATTCGAACCCACGCCTCCGAAGAGACTGGTGCCTGAAACCAGCGCCTTAGACCGCTCGGCCACGCTACCTACGCGACGCGGCGGTCACAGGAGCTGCGTTGTACCCCACGAGAACACACCGCAATGGCACAAAAACGAGAAGTAAAAATTGGCAGCGGTGGGATTCGAACCCACGCCTCCGAAGAGACTGGTGCCTTAAACCAGCGCCTTAGACCGCTCGGCCACGCTACCTACACCAGTGTTCCTGGCATTTGTAGAATGCAGTGCACGACACAGCTTCCTGATCTGCTGCGACTGGTTGCTCGAACATCGCACCTCGAACGACTGCCCTTTTCGAATAGAGATTAACTACACAGGCAGCTGCCAGCGCCCTGGTGCGGCGGCATCGCGTGTTTATAAGGAATCGGTAGTGCCACCTGCAGCCTGAGGAACATGAGCACAAAATCAGGAGGGCACCGTGATTTCAATCACTGGGTCACTATCGTCATTGCAGCGACAGCAAGGCAGAACTTTAAAAAGTGCCGTGACCCGGATTCGAGCCTGGGTTGTTGCGGCCACAACGCAATGTCCTGACCACTAGACGATCACGGCCACGGAGCCACCGCGGAATTCAACTCTCGCGACTGCAAGTGGCTGTGCACAGCAAAGCTCGGCCGACTGTGTCTCGCAACAGCTGTGTCAGACGCGGTCTCCATTATATGTATACTGGCAAACGAACGTGCCCGCGCTGATGGACACTGAGCAGAGTGGTTAGCTGCATTCAACCCCCGTGGCAATGTCTTGCAGTCCTCCAAGTCTGTTGACCGCAGGTATGTGCCCGGATAAGAGGTGGACAGATGTCGCATCTCTCTCGCCGTCACTTGTGGCCGCGAATCATATTTTACGTAGTTTTCTGCAAGCGTCAGCGGAGCGTCAGTCGAGCTAAGTCGGGACAAGTCGCATAAGAGGAGCAATAAAATGTGCATTTCCGGTACCGGGAATCGAACCCAGGCCTCCTGGGCGAGAGCCAGGTATCCCAGCCACTAGACGACACCGGATAACGACACAAGCACTCCTCCAACAAACACGGCGAGCGCCCACCCGCTACTTGACGACAACTGCAAAAATTAACGTTTCCACTTCGTAGAACGGCATGCTCGGGACGCATCTCGTGGAGACGAACGCCAGCAATCATGAGACCAAACTGCGCCGGTGAATCCTGTTGTTACACCACGCACCACTGTGCTACGACAGTTTAAGAAACCGACGCTGCGCTTTTTCCTTCGCGGGAAATCAGTGCTCCTGTTTTCGAGACAGAAAACGTTGGCAGCGGTGGGATTCGAACCCACGCCTCCGAAGAGACTGGTGCCTGAAACCAGCGCCTTAGACCGCTCGGCCACGCTACCTACGCGACGCGGCGGTCACAGGAGCTGCGTTGTACCCCACGAGAACACACCGCAATGGCACAAAAACGAGAAGTAAAAATTGGCAGCGGTGGGATTCGAACCCACGCCTCCGAAGAGACTGGTGCCTTAAACCAGCGCCTTAGACCGCTCGGCCACGCTACCTACACCAGTGTTCCTGGCATTTGTAGAATGCAGTGCACGACACAGCTTCCTGATCTGCTGCGACTGGTTGCTCGAACATCGCACCTCGAACGACTGCCCTTTTCGAATAGAGATTAACTACACAGGCAGCTGCCAGCGCCCTGGTGCGGCGGCATCGCGTGTTTATAAGGAATCGGTAGTGCCACCTGCAGCCTGAGGAACATGAGCACAAAATCAGGAGGGCACCGTGATTTCAATCACTGGGTCACTATCGTCATTGCAGCGACAGCAAGGCAGAACTTTAAAAAGTGCCGTGACCCGGATTCGAGCCTGGGTTGTTGCGGCCACAACGCAATGTCCTGACCACTAGACGATCACGGCCACGGAGCCACCGCGGAATTCAACTCTCGCGACTGCAAGTGGCTGTGCACAGCAAAGCTCGGCCGACTGTGTCTCGCAACAGCTGTGTCAGACGCGGTCTCCATTATATGTATACTGGCAAACGAACGTGCCCGCGCTGATGGACACTGAGCAGAGTGGTTAGCTGCATTCAACCCCCGTGGCAATGTCTTGCAGTCCTCCAAGTCTGTTGACCGCAGGTATGTGCCCGGATAAGAGGTGGACAGATGTCGCATCTCTCTCGCCGTCACTTGTGGCCGCGAATCATATTTTACGTAGTTTTCTGCAAGCGTCAGCGGAGCGTCAGTCGAGCTAAGTCGGGACAAGTCGCATAAGAGGAGCAATAAAATGTGCATTTCCGGTACCGGGAATCGAACCCAGGCCTCCTGGGCGAGAGCCAGGTATCCCAGCCACTAGACGACACCGGATAACGACACAAGCACTCCTCCAACAAACACGGCGAGCGCCCACCCGCTACTTGACGACAACTGCAAAAATTAACGTTTCCACTTCGTAGAACGGCATGCTCGGGACGCATCTCGTGGAGACGAACGCCAGCAATCATGAGACCAAACTGCGCCGGTGAATCCTGTTGTTACACCACGCACCACTGTGCTACGACAGTTTAAGAAACCGACGCTGCGCTTTTTCCTTCGCGGGAAATCAGTGCTCCTGTTTTCGAGACAGAAAACGTTGGCAGCGGTGGGATTCGAACCCACGCCTCCGAAGAGACTGGTGCCTGAAACCAGCGCCTTAGACCGCTCGGCCACGCTACCTACGCGACGCGGCGGTCACAGGAGCTGCGTTGTACCCCACGAGAACACACCGCAATGGCACAAAAACGAGAAGTAAAAATTGGCAGCGGTGGGATTCGAACCCACGCCTCCGAAGAGACTGGTGCCTTAAACCAGCGCCTTAGACCGCTCGGCCACGCTACCTACACCAGTGTTCCTGGCATTTGTAGAATGCAGTGCACGACACAGCTTCCTGATCTGCTGCGACTGGTTGCTCGAACATCGCACCTCGAACGACTGCCCTTTTCGAATAGAGATTAACTACACAGGCAGCTGCCAGCGCCCTGGTGCGGCGGCATCGCGTGTTTATAAGGAATCGGTAGTGCCACCTGCAGCCTGAGGAACATGAGCACAAAATCAGGAGGGCACCGTGATTTCAATCACTGGGTCACTATCGTCATTGCAGCGACAGCAAGGCAGAACTTTAAAAAGTGCCGTGACCCGGATTCGAGCCTGGGTTGTTGCGGCCACAACGCAATGTCCTGACCACTAGACGATCACGGCCACGGAGCCACCGCGGAATTCAACTCTCGCGACTGCAAGTGGCTGTGCACAGCAAAGCTCGGCCGACTGTGTCTCGCAACAGCTGTGTCAGACGCGGTCTCCATTATATGTATACTGGCAAACGAACGTGCCCGCGCTGATGGACACTGAGCAGAGTGGTTAGCTGCATTCAACCCCCGTGGCAATGTCTTGCAGTCCTCCAAGTCTGTTGACCGCAGGTATGTGCCCGGATAAGAGGTGGACAGATGTCGCATCTCTCTCGCCGTCACTTGTGGCCGCGAATCATATTTTACGTAGTTTTCTGCAAGCGTCAGCGGAGCGTCAGTCGAGCTAAGTCGGGACAAGTCGCATAAGAGGAGCAATAAAATGTGCATTTCCGGTACCGGGAATCGAACCCAGGCCTCCTGGGCGAGAGCCAGGTATCCCAGCCACTAGACGACACCGGATAACGACACAAGCACTCCTCCAACAAACACGGCGAGCGCCCACCCGCTACTTGACGACAACTGCAAAAATTAACGTTTCCACTTCGTAGAACGGCATGCTCGGGACGCATCTCGTGGAGACGAACGCCAGCAATCATGAGACCAAACTGCGCCGGTGAATCCTGTTGTTACACCACGCACCACTGTGCTACGACAGTTTAAGAAACCGACGCTGCGCTTTTTCCTTCGCGGGAAATCAGTGCTCCTGTTTTCGAGACAGAAAACGTTGGCAGCGGTGGGATTCGAACCCACGCCTCCGAAGAGACTGGTGCCTGAAACCAGCGCCTTAGACCGCTCGGCCACGCTACCTACGCGACGCGGCGGTCACAGGAGCTGCGTTGTACCCCACGAGAACACACCGCAATGGCACAAAAACGAGAAGTAAAAATTGGCAGCGGTGGGATTCGAACCCACGCCTCCGAAGAGACTGGTGCCTTAAACCAGCGCCTTAGACCGCTCGGCCACGCTACCTACACCAGTGTTCCTGGCATTTGTAGAATGCAGTGCACGACACAGCTTCCTGATCTGCTGCGACTGGTTGCTCGAACATCGCACCTCGAACGACTGCCCTTTTCGAATAGAGATTAACTACACAGGCAGCTGCCAGCGCCCTGGTGCGGCGGCATCGCGTGTTTATAAGGAATCGGTAGTGCCACCTGCAGCCTGAGGAACATGAGCACAAAATCAGGAGGGCACCGTGATTTCAATCACTGGGTCACTATCGTCATTGCAGCGACAGCAAGGCAGAACTTTAAAAAGTGCCGTGACCCGGATTCGAGCCTGGGTTGTTGCGGCCACAACGCAATGTCCTGACCACTACACGATCACGGCCACGGAGCCACCGCGGAATTCAACTCTCGCGACTGCAAGTGGCTGTGCACAGCAAAGCTCGGCCGACTGTGTCTCGCAACAGCTGTGTCAGACGCGGTCTCCATTATATGTATACTGGCAAACGAACGTGCCCGCGCTGATGGACACTGAGCAGAGTGGTTAGCTGCATTCAACCCCCGTGGCAATGTCTTGCAGTCCTCCAAGTCTGTTGACCGCAGGTATGTGCCCGGATAAGAGGTGGACAGATGTCGCATCTCTCTCGCCGTCACTTGTGGCCGCGAATCATATTTTACGTAGTTTTCTGCAAGCGTCAGCGGAGCGTCAGTCGAGCTAAGTCGGGACAAGTCGCATAAGAGGAGCAATAAAATGTGCATTTCCGGTACCGGGAATCGAACCCAGGCCTCCTGGGCGAGAGCCAGGTATCCCAGCCACTAGACGACACCGGATAACGACACAAGCACTCCTCCAACAAACACGGCGAGCGCCCACCCGCTACTTGACGACAACTGCAAAAATTAACGTTTCCACTTCGTAGAACGGCATGCTCGGGACGCATCTCGTGGAGACGAACGCCAGCAATCATGAGACCAAACTGCGCCGGTGAATCCTGTTGTTACACCACGCACCACTGTGCTACGACAGTTTAAGAAACCGACGCTGCGCTTTTTCCTTCGCGGGAAATCAGTGCTCCTGTTTTCGAGACAGAAAACGTTGGCAGCGGTGGGATTCGAACCCACGCCTCCGAAGAGACTGGTGCCTGAAACCAGCGCCTTAGACCGCTCGGCCACGCTACCTACGCGACGCGGCGGTCACAGGAGCTGCGTTGTACCCCACGAGAACACACCGCAATGGCACAAAAACGAGAAGTAAAAATTGGCAGCGGTGGGATTCGAACCCACGCCTCCGAAGAGACTGGTGCCTTAAACCAGCGCCTTAGACCGCTCGGCCACGCTACCTACACCAGTGTTCCTGGCATTTGTAGAATGCAGTGCACGACACAGCTTCCTGATCTGCTGCGACTGGTTGCTCGAACATCGCACCTCGAACGACTGCCCTTTTCGAATAGAGATTAACTACACAGGCAGCTGCCAGCGCCCTGGTGCGGCGGCATCGCGTGTTTATAAGGAATCGGTAGTGCCACCTGCAGCCTGAGGAACATGAGCACAAAATCAGGAGGGCACCGTGATTTCAATCACTGGGTCACTATCGTCATTGCAGCGACAGCAAGGCAGAACTTTAAAAAGTGCCGTGACCCGGATTCGAGCCTGGGTTGTTGCGGCCACAACGCAATGTCCTGACCACTAGACGATCACGGCCACGGAGCCACCGCGGAATTCAACTCTCGCGACTGCAAGTGGCTGTGCACAGCAAAGCTCGGCCGACTGTGTCTCGCAACAGCTGTGTCAGACGCGGTCTCCATTATATGTATACTGGCAAACGAACGTGCCCGCGCTGATGGACACTGAGCAGAGTGGTTAGCTGCATTCAACCCCCGTGGCAATGTCTTGCAGTCCTCCAAGTCTGTTGACCGCAGGTATGTGCCCGGATAAGAGGTGGACAGATGTCGCATCTCTCTCGCCGTCACTTGTGGCCGCGAATCATATTTTACGTAGTTTTCTGCAAGCGTCAGCGGAGCGTCAGTCGAGCTAAGTCGGGACAAGTCGCATAAGAGGAGCAATAAAATGTGCATTTCCGGTACCGGGAATCGAACCCAGGCCTCCTGGGCGAGAGCCAGGTATCCCAGCCACTAGACGACACCGGATAACGACACAAGCACTCCTCCAACAAACACGGCGAGCGCCCACCCGCTACTTGACGACAACTGCAAAAATTAACGTTTCCACTTCGTAGAACGGCATGCTCGGGACGCATCTCGTGGAGACGAACGCCAGCAATCATGAGACCAAACTGCGCCGGTGAATCCTGTTGTTACACCACGCACCACTGTGCTACGACAGTTTAAGAAACCGACGCTGCGCTTTTTCCTTCGCGGGAAATCAGTGCTCCTGTTTTCGAGACAGAAAACGTTGGCAGCGGTGGGATTCGAACCCACGCCTCCGAAGAGACTGGTGCCTGAAACCAGCGCCTTAGACCGCTCGGCCACGCTACCTACGCGACGCGGCGGTCACAGGAGCTGCGTTGTACCCCACGAGAACACACCGCAATGGCACAAAAACGAGAAGTAAAAATTGGCAGCGGTGGGATTCGAACCCACGCCTCCGAAGAGACTGGTGCCTTAAACCAGCGCCTTAGACCGCTCGGCCACGCTACCTACACCAGTGTTCCTGGCATTTGTAGAATGCAGTGCACGACACAGCTTCCTGATCTGCTGCGACTGGTTGCTCGAACATCGCACCTCGAACGACTGCCCTTTTCGAATAGAGATTAACTACACAGGCAGCTGCCAGCGCCCTGGTGCGGCGGCATCGCGTGTTTATAAGGAATCGGTAGTGCCACCTGCAGCCTGAGGAACATGAGCACAAAATCAGGAGGGCACCGTGATTTCAATCACTGGGTCACTATCGTCATTGCAGCGACAGCAAGGCAGAACTTTAAAAAGTGCCGTGACCCGGATTCGAGCCTGGGTTGTTGCGGCCACAACGCAATGTCCTGACCACTAGACGATCACGGCCACGGAGCCACCGCGGAATTCAACTCTCGCGACTGCAAGTGGCTGTGCACAGCAAAGCTCGGCCGACTGTGTCTCGCAACAGCTGTGTCAGACGCGGTCTCCATTATATGTATACTGGCAAACGAACGTGCCCGCGCTGATGGACACTGAGCAGAGTGGTTAGCTGCATTCAACCCCCGTGGCAATGTCTTGCAGTCCTCCAAGTCTGTTGACCGCAGGTATGTGCCCGGATAAGAGGTGGACAGATGTCGCATCTCTCTCGCCGTCACTTGTGGCCGCGAATCATATTTTACGTAGTTTTCTGCAAGCGTCAGCGGAGCGTCAGTCGAGCTAAGTCGGGACAAGTCGCATAAGAGGAGCAATAAAATGTGCATTTCCGGTACCGGGAATCGAACCCAGGCCTCCTGGGCGAGAGCCAGGTATCCCAGCCACTAGACGACACCGGATAACGACACAAGCACTCCTCCAACAAACACGGCGAGCGCCCACCCGCTACTTGACGACAACTGCAAAAATTAACGTTTCCACTTCGTAGAACGGCATGCTCGGGACGCATCTCGTGGAGACGAACGCCAGCAATCATGAGACCAAACTGCGCCGGTGAATCCTGTTGTTACACCACGCACCACTGTGCTACGACAGTTTAAGAAACCGACGCTGCGCTTTTTCCTTCGCGGGAAATCAGTGCTCCTGTTTTCGAGACAGAAAACGTTGGCAGCGGTGGGATTCGAACCCACGCCTCCGAAGAGACTGGTGCCTGAAACCAGCGCCTTAGACCGCTCGGCCACGCTACCTACGCGACGCGGCGGTCACAGGAGCTGCGTTGTACCCCACGAGAACACACCGCAATGGCACAAAAACGAGAAGTAAAAATTGGCAGCGGTGGGATTCGAACCCACGCCTCCGAAGAGACTGGTGCCTTAAACCAGCGCCTTAGACCGCTCGGCCACGCTACCTACACCAGTGTTCCTGGCATTTGTAGAATGCAGTGCACGACACAGCTTCCTGATCTGCTGCGACTGGTTGCTCGAACATCGCACCTCGAACGACTGCCCTTTTCGAATAGAGATTAACTACACAGGCAGCTGCCAGCGCCCTGGTGCGGCGGCATCGCGTGTTTATAAGGAATCGGTAGTGCCACCTGCAGCCTGAGGAACATGAGCACAAAATCAGGAGGGCACCGTGATTTCAATCACTGGGTCACTATCGTCATTGCAGCGACAGCAAGGCAGAACTTTAAAAAGTGCCGTGACCCGGATTCGAGCCTGGGTTGTTGCGGCCACAACGCAATGTCCTGACCACTAGACGATCACGGCCACGGAGCCACCGCGGAATTCAACTCTCGCGACTGCAAGTGGCTGTGCACAGCAAAGCTCGGCCGACTGTGTCTCGCAACAGCTGTGTCAGACGCGGTCTCCATTATATGTATACTGGCAAACGAACGTGCCCGCGCTGATGGACACTGAGCAGAGTGGTTAGCTGCATTCAACCCCCGTGGCAATGTCTTGCAGTCCTCCAAGTCTGTTGACCGCAGGTATGTGCCCGGATAAGAGGTGGACAGATGTCGCATCTCTCTCGCCGTCACTTGTGGCCGCGAATCATATTTTACGTAGTTTTCTGCAAGCGTCAGCGGAGCGTCAGTCGAGCTAAGTCGGGACAAGTCGCATAAGAGGAGCAATAAAATGTGCATTTCCGGTACCGGGAATCGAACCCAGGCCTCCTGGGCGAGAGCCAGGTATCCCAGCCACTAGACGACACCGGATAACGACACAAGCACTCCTCCAACAAACACGGCGAGCGCCCACCCGCTACTTGACGACAACTGCAAAAATTAACGTTTCCACTTCGTAGAACGGCATGCTCGGGACGCATCTCGTGGAGACGAACGCCAGCAATCATGAGACCAAACTGCGCCGGTGAATCCTGTTGTTACACCACGCACCACTGTGCTACGACAGTTTAAGAAACCGACGCTGCGCTTTTTCCTTCGCGGGAAATCAGTGCTCCTGTTTTCGAGACAGAAAACGTTGGCAGCGGTGGGATTCGAACCCACGCCTCCGAAGAGACTGGTGCCTGAAACCAGCGCCTTAGACCGCTCGGCCACGCTACCTACGCGACGTGGCGGTCACAGGAGCTGCGTTGTACCCCACGAGAACACACCGCAATGGCACAAAAACGAGAAGTAAAAATTGGCAGCGGTGGGATTCGAACCCACGCCTCCGAAGAGACTGGTGCCTTAAACCAGCGCCTTAGACCGCTCGGCCACGCTACCTACACCAGTGTTCCTGGCATTTGTAGAATGCAGTGCACGACACAGCTTCCTGATCTGCTGCGACTGGTTGCTCGAACATCGCACCTCGAACGACTGCCCTTTTCGAATAGAGATTAACTACACAGGCAGCTGCCAGCGCCCTGGTGCGGCGGCATCGCGTGTTTATAAGGAATCGGTAGTGCCACCTGCAGCCTGAGGAACATGAGCACAAAATCAGGAGGGCACCGTGATTTCAATCACTGGGTCACTATCGTCATTGCAGCGACAGCAAGGCAGAACTTTAAAAAGTGCCGTGACCCGGATTCGAGCCTGGGTTGTTGCGGCCACAACGCAATGTCCTGACCACTAGACGATCACGGCCACGGAGCCACCGCGGAATTCAACTCTCGCGACTGCAAGTGGCTGTGCACAGCAAAGCTCGGCCGACTGTGTCTCGCAACAGCTGTGTCAGACGCGGTCTCCATTATATGTATACTGGCAAACGAACGTGCCCGCGCTGATGGACACTGAGCAGAGTGGTTAGCTGCATTCAACCCCCGTGGCAATGTCTTGCAGTCCTCCAAGTCTGTTGACCGCAGGTATGTGCCCGGATAAGAGGTGGACAGATGTCGCATCTCTCTCGCCGTCACTTGTGGCCGCGAATCATATTTTACGTAGTTTTCTGCAAGCGTCAGCGGAGCGTCAGTCGAGCTAAGTCGGGACAAGTCGCATAAGAGGAGCAATAAAATGTGCATTTCCGGTACCGGGAATCGAACCCAGGCCTCCTGGGCGAGAGCCAGGTATCCCAGCCACTAGACGACACCGGATAACGACACAAGCACTCCTCCAACAAACACGGCGAGCGCCCACCCGCTACTTGACGACAACTGCAAAAATTAACGTTTCCACTTCGTAGAACGGCATGCTCGGGACGCATCTCGTGGAGACGAACGCCAGCAATCATGAGACCAAACTGCGCCGGTGAATCCTGTTGTTACACCACGCACCACTGTGCTACGACAGTTTAAGAAACCGACGCTGCGCTTTTTCCTTCGCGGGAAATCAGTGCTCCTGTTTTCGAGACAGAAAACGTTGGCAGCGGTGGGATTCGAACCCACGCCTCCGAAGAGACTGGTGCCTGAAACCAGCGCCTTAGACCGCTCGGCCACGCTACCTACGCGACGCGGCGGTCACAGGAGCTGCGTTGTACCCCACGAGAACACACCGCAATGGCACAAAAACGAGAAGTAAAAATTGGCAGCGGTGGGATTCGAACCCACGCCTCCGAAGAGACTGGTGCCTTAAACCAGCGCCTTAGACCGCTCGGCCACGCTACCTACACCAGTGTTCCTGGCATTTGTAGAATGCAGTGCACGACACAGCTTCCTGATCTGCTGCGACTGGTTGCTCGAACATCGCACCTCGAACGACTGCCCTTTTCGAATAGAGATTAACTACACAGGCAGCTGCCAGCGCCCTGGTGCGGCGGCATCGCGTGTTTATAAGGAATCGGTAGTGCCACCTGCAGCCTGAGGAACATGAGCACAAAATCAGGAGGGCACCGTGATTTCAATCACTGGGTCACTATCGTCATTGCAGCGACAGCAAGGCAGAACTTTAAAAAGTGCCGTGACCCGGATTCGAGCCTGGGTTGTTGCGGCCACAACGCAATGTCCTGACCACTAGACGATCACGGCCACGGAGCCACCGCGGAATTCAACTCTCGCGACTGCAAGTGGCTGTGCACAGCAAAGCTCGGCCGACTGTGTCTCGCAACAGCTGTGTCAGACGCGGTCTCCATTATATGTATACTGGCAAACGAACGTGCCCGCGCTGATGGACACTGAGCAGAGTGGTTAGCTGCATTCAACCCCCGTGGCAATGTCTTGCAGTCCTCCAAGTCTGTTGACCGCAGGTATGTGCCCGGATAAGAGGTGGACAGATGTCGCATCTCTCTCGCCGTCACTTGTGGCCGCGAATCATATTTTACGTAGTTTTCTGCAAGCGTCAGCGGAGCGTCAGTCGAGCTAAGTCGGGACAAGTCGCATAAGAGGAGCAATAAAATGTGCATTTCCGGTACCGGGAATCGAACCCAGGCCTCCTGGGCGAGAGCCAGGTATCCCAGCCACTAGACGACACCGGATAACGACACAAGCACTCCTCCAACAAACACAACGAGCGCCCACCCGCTACTTGACGACAACTGCAAAAATTAACGTTTCCACTTCGTAGAACGGCATGCTCGGGACGCATCTCGTGGAGACGAACGCCAGCAATCATGAGACCAAACTGCGCCGGTGAATCCTGTTGTTACACCACGCACCACTGTGCTACGACAGTTTAAGAAACCGACGCTGCGCTTTTTCCTTCGCGGGAAATCAGTGCTCCTGTTTTCGAGACAGAAAACGTTGGCAGCGGTGGGATTCGAACCCACGCCTCCGAAGAGACTGGTGCCTGAAACCAGCGCCTTAGACCGCTCGGCCACGCTACCTACGCGACGTGGCGGTCACAGGAGCTGCGTTGTACCCCACGAGAACACACCGCAATGGCACAAAAACGAGAAGTAAAAATTGGCAGCGGTGGGATTCGAACCCACGCCTCCGAAGAGACTGGTGCCTTAAACCAGCGCCTTAGACCGCTCGGCCACGCTACCTACACCAGTGTTCCTGGCATTTGTAGAATGCAGTGCACGACACAGCTTCCTGATCTGCTGCGACTGGTTGCTCGAACATCGCACCTCGAACGACTGCCCTTTTCGAATAGAGATTAACTACACAGGCAGCTGCCAGCGCCCTGGTGCGGCGGCATCGCGTGTTTATAAGGAATCGGTAGTGCCACCTGCAGCCTGAGGAACATGAGCACAAAATCAGGAGGGCACCGTGATTTCAATCACTGGGTCACTATCGTCATTGCAGCGACAGCAAGGCAGAACTTTAAAAAGTGCCGTGACCCGGATTCGAGCCTGGGTTGTTGCGGCCACAACGCAATGTCCTGACCACTAGACGATCACGGCCACGGAGCCACCGCGGAATTCAACTCTCGCGACTGCAAGTGGCTGTGCACAGCAAAGCTCGGCCGACTGTGTCTCGCAACAGCTGTGTCAGACGCGGTCTCCATTATATGTATACTGGCAAACGAACGTGCCCGCGCTGATGGACACTGAGCAGAGTGGTTAGCTGCATTCAACCCCCGTGGCAATGTCTTGCAGTCCTCCAAGTCTGTTGACCGCAGGTATGTGCCCGGATAAGAGGTGGACAGATGTCGCATCTCTCTCGCCGTCACTTGTGGCCGCGAATCATATTTTACGTAGTTTTCTGCAAGCGTCAGCGGAGCGTCAGTCGAGCTAAGTCGGGACAAGTCGCATAAGAGGAGCAATAAAATGTGCATTTCCGGTACCGGGAATCGAACCCAGGCCTCCTGGGCGAGAGCCAGGTATCCCAGCCACTAGACGACACCGGATAACGACACAAGCACTCCTCCAACAAACACGGCGAGCGCCCACCCGCTACTTGACGACAACTGCAAAAATTAACGTTTCCACTTCGTAGAACGGCATGCTCGGGACGCATCTCGTGGAGACGAACGCCAGCAATCATGAGACCAAACTGCGCCGGTGAATCCTGTTGTTACACCACGCACCACTGTGCTACGACAGTTTAAGAAACCGACGCTGCGCTTTTTCCTTCGCGGGAAATCAGTGCTCCTGTTTTCGAGACAGAAAACGTTGGCAGCGGTGGGATTCGAACCCACGCCTCCGAAGAGACTGGTGCCTGAAACCAGCGCCTTAGACCGCTCGGCCACGCTACCTACGCGACGCGGCGGTCACAGGAGCTGCGTTGTACCCCACGAGAACACACCGCAATGGCACAAAAACGAGAAGTAAAAATTGGCAGCGGTGGGATTCGAACCCACGCCTCCGAAGAGACTGGTGCCTTAAACCAGCGCCTTAGACCGCTCGGCCACGCTACCTACACCAGTGTTCCTGGCATTTGTAGAATGCAGTGCACGACACAGCTTCCTGATCTGCTGCGACTGGTTGCTCGAACATCGCACCTCGAACGACTGCCCTTTTCGAATAGAGATTAACTACACAGGCAGCTGCCAGCGCCCTGGTGCGGCGGCATCGCGTGTTTATAAGGAATCGGTAGTGCCACCTGCAGCCTGAGGAACATGAGCACAAAATCAGGAGGGCACCGTGATTTCAATCACTGGGTCACTATCGTCATTGCAGCGACAGCAAGGCAGAACTTTAAAAAGTGCCGTGACCCGGATTCGAGCCTGGGTTGTTGCGGCCACAACGCAATGTCCTGACCACTAGACGATCACGGCCACGGAGCCACCGCGGAATTCAACTCTCGCGACTGCAAGTGGCTGTGCACAGCAAAGCTCGGCCGACTGTGTCTCGCAACAGCTGTGTCAGACGCGGTCTCCATTATATGTATACTGGCAAACGAACGTGCCCGCGCTGATGGACACTGAGCAGAGTGGTTAGCTGCATTCAACCCCCGTGGCAATGTCTTGCAGTCCTCCAAGTCTGTTGACCGCAGGTATGTGCCCGGATAAGAGGTGGACAGATGTCGCATCTCTCTCGCCGTCACTTGTGGCCGCGAATCATATTTTACGTAGTTTTCTGCAAGCGTCAGCGGAGCGTCAGTCGAGCTAAGTCGGGACAAGTCGCATAAGAGGAGCAATAAAATGTGCATTTCCGGTACCGGGAATCGAACCCAGGCCTCCTGGGCGAGAGCCAGGTATCCCAGCCACTAGACGACACCGGATAACGACACAAGCACTCCTCCAACAAACACGGCGAGCGCCCACCCGCTACTTGACGACAACTGCAAAAATTAACGTTTCCACTTCGTAGAACGGCATGCTCGGGACGCATCTCGTGGAGACGAACGCCAGCAATCATGAGACCAAACTGCGCCGGTGAATCCTGTTGTTACACCACGCACCACTGTGCTACGACAGTTTAAGAAACCGACGCTGCGCTTTTTCCTTCGCGGGAGATCAGTGCTCCTGTTTTCGAGACAGAAAACGTTGGCAGCGGTGGGATTCGAACCCACGCCTCCGAAGAGACTGGTGCCTGAAACCAGCGCCTTAGACCGCTCGGCCACGCTACCTACGCGACGCGGCGGTCACAGGAGCTGCGTTGTACCCCACGAGAACACACCGCAATGGCACAAAAACGAGAAGTAAAAATTGGCAGCGGTGGGATTCGAACCCACGCCTCCGAAGAGACTGGTGCCTTAAACCAGCGCCTTAGACCGCTCGGCCACGCTACCTACACCAGTGTTCCTGGCATTTGTAGAATGCAGTGCACGACACAGCTTCCTGATCTGCTGCGACTGGTTGCTCGAACATCGCACCTCGAACGACTGCCCTTTTCGAATAGAGATTAACTACACAGGCAGCTGCCAGCGCCCTGGTGCGGCGGCATCGCGTGTTTATAAGGAATCGGTAGTGCCACCTGCAGCCTGAGGAACATGAGCACAAAATCAGGAGGGCACCGTGATTTCAATCACTGGGTCACTATCGTCATTGCAGCGACAGCAAGGCAGAACTTTAAAAAGTGCCGTGACCCGGATTCGAGCCTGGGTTGTTGCGGCCACAACGCAATGTCCTGACCACTAGACGATCACGGCCACGGAGCCACCGCGGAATTCAACTCTCGCGACTGCAAGTGGCTGTGCACAGCAAAGCTCGGCCGACTGTGTCTCGCAACAGCTGTGTCAGACGCGGTCTCCATTATATGTATACTGGCAAACGAACGTGCCCGCGCTGATGGACACTGAGCAGAGTGGTTAGCTGCATTCAACCCCCGTGGCAATGTCTTGCAGTCCTCCAAGTCTGTTGACCGCAGGTATGTGCCCGGATAAGAGGTGGACAGATGTCGCATCTCTCTCGCCGTCACTTGTGGCCGCGAATCATATTTTACGTAGTTTTCTGCAAGCGTCAGCGGAGCGTCAGTCGAGCTAAGTCGGGACAAGTCGCATAAGAGGAGCAATAAAATGTGCATTTCCGGTACCGGGAATCGAACCCAGGCCTCCTGGGCGAGAGCCAGGTATCCCAGCCACTAGACGACACCGGATAACGACACAAGCACTCCTCCAACAAACACGGCGAGCGCCCACCCGCTACTTGACGACAACTGCAAAAATTAACGTTTCCACTTCGTAGAACGGCATGCTCGGGACGCATCTCGTGGAGACGAACGCCAGCAATCATGAGACCAAACTGCGCCGGTGAATCCTGTTGTTACACCACGCACCACTGTGCTACGACAGTTTAAGAAACCGACGCTGCGCTTTTTCCTTCGCGGGAAATCAGTGCTCCTGTTTTCGAGACAGAAAACGTTGGCAGCGGTGGGATTCGAACCCACGCCTCCGAAGAGACTGGTGCCTGAAACCAGCGCCTTAGACCGCTCGGCCACGCTACCTACGCGACGCGGCGGTCACAGGAGCTGCGTTGTACCCCACGAGAACACACCGCAATGGCACAAAAACGAGAAGTAAAAATTGGCAGCGGTGGGATTCGAACCCACGCCTCCGAAGAGACTGGTGCCTTAAACCAGCGCCTTAGACCGCTCGGCCACGCTACCTACACCAGTGTTCCTGGCATTTGTAGAATGCAGTGCACGACACAGCTTCCTGATCTGCTGCGACTGGTTGCTCGAACATCGCACCTCGAACGACTGCCCTTTTCGAATAGAGATTAACTACACAGGCAGCTGCCAGCGCCCTGGTGCGGCGGCATCGCGTGTTTATAAGGAATCGGTAGTGCCACCTGCAGCCTGAGGAACATGAGCACAAAATCAGGAGGGCACCGTGATTTCAATCACTGGGTCACTATCGTCATTGCAGCGACAGCAAGGCAGAACTTTAAAAAGTGCCGTGACCCGGATTCGAGCCTGGGTTGTTGCGGCCACAACGCAATGTCCTGACCACTAGACGATCACGGCCACGGAGCCACCGCGGAATTCAACTCTCGCGACTGCAAGTGGCTGTGCACAGCAAAGCTCGGCCGACTGTGTCTCGCAACAGCTGTGTCAGACGCGGTCTCCATTATATGTATACTGGCAAACGAACGTGCCCGCGCTGATGGACACTGAGCAGAGTGGTTAGCTGCATTCAACCCCCGTGGCAATGTCTTGCAGTCCTCCAAGTCTGTTGACCGCAGGTATGTGCCCGGATAAGAGGTGGACAGATGTCGCATCTCTCTCGCCGTCACTTGTGGCCGCGAATCATATTTTACGTAGTTTTCTGCAAGCGTCAGCGGAGCGTCAGTCGAGCTAAGTCGGGACAAGTCGCATAAGAGGAGCAATAAAATGTGCATTTCCGGTACCGGGAATCGAACCCAGGCCTCCTGGGCGAGAGCCAGGTATCCCAGCCACTAGACGACACCGGATAACGACACAAGCACTCCTCCAACAAACACGGCGAGCGCCCACCCGCTACTTGACGACAACTGCAAAAATTAACGTTTCCACTTCGTAGAACGGCATGCTCGGGACGCATCTCGTGGAGACGAACGCCAGCAATCATGAGACCAAACTGCGCCGGTGAATCCTGTTGTTACACCACGCACCACTGTGCTACGACAGTTTAAGAAACCGACGCTGCGCTTTTTCCTTCGCGGGAAATCAGTGCTCCTGTTTTCGAGACAGAAAACGTTGGCAGCGGTGGGATTCGAACCCACGCCTCCGAAGAGACTGGTGCCTGAAACCAGCGCCTTAGACCGCTCGGCCACGCTACCTACGCGACGTGGCGGTCACAGGAGCTGCGTTGTACCCCACGAGAACACACCGCAATGGCACAAAAACGAGAAGTAAAAATTGGCAGCGGTGGGATTCGAACCCACGCCTCCGAAGAGACTGGTGCCTTAAACCAGCGCCTTAGACCGCTCGGCCACGCTACCTACACCAGTGTTCCTGGCATTTGTAGAATGCAGTGCACGACACAGCTTCCTGATCTGCTGCGACTGGTTGCTCGAACATCGCACCTCGAACGACTGCCCTTTTCGAATAGAGATTAACTACACAGGCAGCTGCCAGCGCCCTGGTGCGGCGGCATCGCGTGTTTATAAGGAATCGGTAGTGCCACCTGCAGCCTGAGGAACATGAGCACAAAATCAGGAGGGCACCGTGATTTCAATCACTGGGTCACTATCGTCATTGCAGCGACAGCAAGGCAGAACTTTAAAAAGTGCCGTGACCCGGATTCGAGCCTGGGTTGTTGCGGCCACAACGCAATGTCCTGACCACTAGACGATCACGGCCACGGAGCCACCGCGGAATTCAACTCTCGCGACTGCAAGTGGCTGTGCACAGCAAAGCTCGGCCGACTGTGTCTCGCAACAGCTGTGTCAGACGCGGTCTCCATTATATGTATACTGGCAAACGAACGTGCCCGCGCTGATGGACACTGAGCAGAGTGGTTAGCTGCATTCAACCCCCGTGGCAATGTCTTGCAGTCCTCCAAGTCTGTTGACCGCAGGTATGTGCCCGGATAAGAGGTGGACAGATGTCGCATCTCTCTCGCCGTCACTTGTGGCCGCGAATCATATTTTACGTAGTTTTCTGCAAGCGTCAGCGGAGCGTCAGTCGAGCTAAGTCGGGACAAGTCGCATAAGAGGAGCAATAAAATGTGCATTTCCGGTACCGGGAATCGAACCCAGGCCTCCTGGGCGAGAGCCAGGTATCCCAGCCACTAGACGACACCGGATAACGACACAAGCACTCCTCCAACAAACACGGCGAGCGCCCACCCGCTACTTGACGACAACTGCAAAAATTAACGTTTCCACTTCGTAGAACGGCATGCTCGGGACGCATCTCGTGGAGACGAACGCCAGCAATCATGAGACCAAACTGCGCCGGTGAATCCTGTTGTTACACCACGCACCACTGTGCTACGACAGTTTAAGAAACCGACGCTGCGCTTTTTCCTTCGCGGGAAATCAGTGCTCCTGTTTTCGAGACAGAAAACGTTGGCAGCGGTGGGATTCGAACCCACGCCTCCGAAGAGACTGGTGCCTGAAACCAGCGCCTTAGACCGCTCGGCCACGCTACCTACGCGACGCGGCGGTCACAGGAGCTGCGTTGTACCCCACGAGAACACACCGCAATGGCACAAAAACGAGAAGTAAAAATTGGCAGCGGTGGGATTCGAACCCACGCCTCCGAAGAGACTGGTGCCTTAAACCAGCGCCTTAGACCGCTCGGCCACGCTACCTACACCAGTGTTCCTGGCATTTGTAGAATGCAGTGCACGACACAGCTTCCTGATCTGCTGCGACTGGTTGCTCGAACATCGCACCTCGAACGACTGCCCTTTTCGAATAGAGATTAACTACACAGGCAGCTGCCAGCGCCCTGGTGCGGCGGCATCGCGTGTTTATAAGGAATCGGTAGTGCCACCTGCAGCCTGAGGAACATGAGCACAAAATCAGGAGGGCACCGTGATTTCAATCACTGGGTCACTATCGTCATTGCAGCGACAGCAAGGCAGAACTTTAAAAAGTGCCGTGACCCGGATTCGAGCCTGGGTTGTTGCGGCCACAACGCAATGTCCTGACCACTAGACGATCACGGCCACGGAGCCACCGCGGAATTCAACTCTCGCGACTGCAAGTGGCTGTGCACAGCAAAGCTCGGCCGACTGTGTCTCGCAACAGCTGTGTCAGACGCGGTCTCCATTATATGTATACTGGCAAACGAACGTGCCCGCGCTGATGGACACTGAGCAGAGTGGTTAGCTGCATTCAACCCCCGTGGCAATGTCTTGCAGTCCTCCAAGTCTGTTGACCGCAGGTATGTGCCCGGATAAGAGGTGGACAGATGTCGCATCTCTCTCGCCGTCACTTGTGGCCGCGAATCATATTTTACGTAGTTTTCTGCAAGCGTCAGCGGAGCGTCAGTCGAGCTAAGTCGGGACAAGTCGCATAAGAGGAGCAATAAAATGTGCATTTCCGGTACCGGGAATCGAACCCAGGCCTCCTGGGCGAGAGCCAGGTATCCCAGCCACTAGACGACACCGGATAACGACACAAGCACTCCTCCAACAAACACGGCGAGCGCCCACCCGCTACTTGACGACAACTGCAAAAATTAACGTTTCCACTTCGTAGAACGGCATGCTCGGGACGCATCTCGTGGAGACGAACGCCAGCAATCATGAGACCAAACTGCGCCGGTGAATCCTGTTGTTACACCACGCACCACTGTGCTACGACAGTTTAAGAAACCGACGCTGCGCTTTTTCCTTCGCGGGAAATCAGTGCTCCTGTTTTCGAGACAGAAAACGTTGGCAGCGGTGGGATTCGAACCCACGCCTCCGAAGAGACTGGTGCCTGAAACCAGCGCCTTAGACCGCTCGGCCACGCTACCTACGCGACGCGGCGGTCACAGGAGCTGCGTTGTACCCCACGAGAACACACCGCAATGGCACAAAAACGAGAAGTAAAAATTGGCAGCGGTGGGATTCGAACCCACGCCTCCGAAGAGACTGGTGCCTTAAACCAGCGCCTTAGACCGCTCGGCCACGCTACCTACACCAGTGTTCCTGGCATTTGTAGAATGCAGTGCACGACACAGCTTCCTGATCTGCTGCGACTGGTTGCTCGAACATCGCACCTCGAACGACTGCCCTTTTCGAATAGAGATTAACTACACAGGCAGCTGCCAGCGCCCTGGTGCGGCGGCATCGCGTGTTTATAAGGAATCGGTAGTGCCACCTGCAGCCTGAGGAACATGAGCACAAAATCAGGAGGGCACCGTGATTTCAATCACTGGGTCACTATCGTCATTGCAGCGACAGCAAGGCAGAACTTTAAAAAGTGCCGTGACCCGGATTCGAGCCTGGGTTGTTGCGGCCACAACGCAATGTCCTGACCACTAGACGATCACGGCCACGGAGCCACCGCGGAATTCAACTCTCGCGACTGCAAGTGGCTGTGCACAGCAAAGCTCGGCCGACTGTGTCTCGCAACAGCTGTGTCAGACGCGGTCTCCATTATATGTATACTGGCAAACGAACGTGCCCGCGCTGATGGACACTGAGCAGAGTGGTTAGCTGCATTCAACCCCCGTGGCAATGTCTTGCAGTCCTCCAAGTCTGTTGACCGCAGGTATGTGCCCGGATAAGAGGTGGACAGATGTCGCATCTCTCTCGCCGTCACTTGTGGCCGCGAATCATATTTTACGTAGTTTTCTGCAAGCGTCAGCGGAGCGTCAGTCGAGCTAAGTCGGGACAAGTCGCATAAGAGGAGCAATAAAATGTGCATTTCCGGTACCGGGAATCGAACCCAGGCCTCCTGGGCGAGAGCCAGGTATCCCAGCCACTAGACGACACCGGATAACGACACAAGCACTCCTCCAACAAACACGGCGAGCGCCCACCCGCTACTTGACGACAACTGCAAAAATTAACGTTTCCACTTCGTAGAACGGCATGCTCGGGACGCATCTCGTGGAGACGAACGCCAGCAATCATGAGACCAAACTGCGCCGGTGAATCCTGTTGTTACACCACGCACCACTGTGCTACGACAGTTTAAGAAACCGACGCTGCGCTTTTTCCTTCGCGGGAAATCAGTGCTCCTGTTTTCGAGACAGAAAACGTTGGCAGCGGTGGGATTCGAACCCACGCCTCCGAAGAGACTGGTGCCTGAAACCAGCGCCTTAGACCGCTCGGCCACGCTACCTACGCGACGCGGCGGTCACAGGAGCTGCGTTGTACCCCACGAGAACACACCGCAATGGCACAAAAACGAGAAGTAAAAATTGGCAGCGGTGGGATTCGAACCCACGCCTCCGAAGAGACTGGTGCCTTAAACCAGCGCCTTAGACCGCTCGGCCACGCTACCTACACCAGTGTTCCTGGCATTTGTAGAATGCAGTGCACGACACAGCTTCCTGATCTGCTGCGACTGGTTGCTCGAACATCGCACCTCGAACGACTGCCCTTTTCGAATAGAGATTAACTACACAGGCAGCTGCCAGCGCCCTGGTGCGGCGGCATCGCGTGTTTATAAGGAATCGGTAGTGCCACCTGCAGCCTGAGGAACATGAGCACAAAATCAGGAGGGCACCGTGATTTCAATCACTGGGTCACTATCGTCATTGCAGCGACAGCAAGGCAGAACTTTAAAAAGTGCCGTGACCCGGATTCGAGCCTGGGTTGTTGCGGCCACAACGCAATGTCCTGACCACTAGACGATCACGGCCACGGAGCCACCGCGGAATTCAACTCTCGCGACTGCAAGTGGCTGTGCACAGCAAAGCTCGGCCGACTGTGTCTCGCAACAGCTGTGTCAGACGCGGTCTCCATTATATGTATACTGGCAAACGAACGTGCCCGCGCTGATGGACACTGAGCAGAGTGGTTAGCTGCATTCAACCCCCGTGGCAATGTCTTGCAGTCCTCCAAGTCTGTTGACCGCAGGTATGTGCCCGGATAAGAGGTGGACAGATGTCGCATCTCTCTCGCCGTCACTTGTGGCCGCGAATCATATTTTACGTAGTTTTCTGCAAGCGTCAGCGGAGCGTCAGTCGAGCTAAGTCGGGACAAGTCGCATAAGAGGAGCAATAAAATGTGCATTTCCGGTACCGGGAATCGAACCCAGGCCTCCTGGGCGAGAGCCAGGTATCCCAGCCACTAGACGACACCGGATAACGACACAAGCACTCCTCCAACAAACACGGCGAGCGCCCACCCGCTACTTGACGACAACTGCAAAAATTAACGTTTCCACTTCGTAGAACGGCATGCTCGGGACGCATCTCGTGGAGACGAACGCCAGCAATCATGAGACCAAACTGCGCCGGTGAATCCTGTTGTTACACCACGCACCACTGTGCTACGACAGTTTAAGAAACCGACGCTGCGCTTTTTCCTTCGCGGGAAATCAGTGCTCCTGTTTTCGAGACAGAAAACGTTGGCAGCGGTGGGATTCGAACCCACGCCTCCGAAGAGACTGGTGCCTGAAACCAGCGCCTTAGACCGCTCGGCCACGCTACCTACGCGACGCGGCGGTCACAGGAGCTGCGTTGTACCCCACGAGAACACACCGCAATGGCACAAAAACGAGAAGTAAAAATTGGCAGCGGTGGGATTCGAACCCACGCCTCCGAAGAGACTGGTGCCTTAAACCAGCGCCTTAGACCGCTCGGCCACGCTACCTACACCAGTGTTCCTGGCATTTGTAGAATGCAGTGCACGACACAGCTTCCTGATCTGCTGCGACTGGTTGCTCGAACATCGCACCTCGAACGACTGCCCTTTTCGAATAGAGATTAACTACACAGGCAGCTGCCAGCGCCCTGGTGCGGCGGCATCGCGTGTTTATAAGGAATCGGTAGTGCCACCTGCAGCCTGAGGAACATGAGCACAAAATCAGGAGGGCACCGTGATTTCAATCACTGGGTCACTATCGTCATTGCAGCGACAGCAAGGCAGAACTTTAAAAAGTGCCGTGACCCGGATTCGAGCCTGGGTTGTTGCGGCCACAACGCAATGTCCTGACCACTAGACGATCACGGCCACGGAGCCACCGCGGAATTCAACTCTCGCGACTGCAAGTGGCTGTGCACAGCAAAGCTCGGCCGACTGTGTCTCGCAACAGCTGTGTCAGACGCGGTCTCCATTATATGTATACTGGCAAACGAACGTGCCCGCGCTGATGGACACTGAGCAGAGTGGTTAGCTGCATTCAACCCCCGTGGCAATGTCTTGCAGTCCTCCAAGTCTGTTGACCGCAGGTATGTGCCCGGATAAGAGGTGGACAGATGTCGCATCTCTCTCGCCGTCACTTGTGGCCGCGAATCATATTTTACGTAGTTTTCTGCAAGCGTCAGCGGAGCGTCAGTCGAGCTAAGTCGGGACAAGTCGCATAAGAGGAGCAATAAAATGTGCATTTCCGGTACCGGGAATCGAACCCAGGCCTCCTGGGCGAGAGCCAGGTATCCCAGCCACTAGACGACACCGGATAACGACACAAGCACTCCTCCAACAAACACGGCGAGCGCCCACCCGCTACTTGACGACAACTGCAAAAATTAACGTTTCCACTTCGTAGAACGGCATGCTCGGGACGCATCTCGTGGAGACGAACGCCAGCAATCATGAGACCAAACTGCGCCGGTGAATCCTGTTGTTACACCACGCACCACTGTGCTACGACAGTTTAAGAAACCGACGCTGCGCTTTTTCCTTCGCGGGAAATCAGTGCTCCTGTTTTCGAGACAGAAAACGTTGGCAGCGGTGGGATTCGAACCCACGCCTCCGAAGAGACTGGTGCCTGAAACCAGCGCCTTAGACCGCTCGGCCACGCTACCTACGCGACGCGGCGGTCACAGGAGCTGCGTTGTACCCCACGAGAACACACCGCAATGGCACAAAAACGAGAAGTAAAAATTGGCAGCGGTGGGATTCGAACCCACGCCTCCGAAGAGACTGGTGCCTTAAACCAGCGCCTTAGACCGCTCGGCCACGCTACCTACACCAGTGTTCCTGGCATTTGTAGAATGCAGTGCACGACACAGCTTCCTGATCTGCTGCGACTGGTTGCTCGAACATCGCACCTCGAACGACTGCCCTTTTCGAATAGAGATTAACTACACAGGCAGCTGCCAGCGCCCTGGTGCGGCGGCATCGCGTGTTTATAAGGAATCGGTAGTGCCACCTGCAGCCTGAGGAACATGAGCACAAAATCAGGAGGGCACCGTGATTTCAATCACTGGGTCACTATCGTCATTGCAGCGACAGCAAGGCAGAACTTTAAAAAGTGCCGTGACCCGGATTCGAGCCTGGGTTGTTGCGGCCACAACGCAATGTCCTGACCACTAGACGATCACGGCCACGGAGCCACCGCGGAATTCAACTCTCGCGACTGCAAGTGGCTGTGCACAGCAAAGCTCGGCCGACTGTGTCTCGCAACAGCTGTGTCAGACGCGGTCTCCATTATATGTATACTGGCAAACGAACGTGCCCGCGCTGATGGACACTGAGCAGAGTGGTTAGCTGCATTCAACCCCCGTGGCAATGTCTTGCAGTCCTCCAAGTCTGTTGACCGCAGGTATGTGCCCGGATAAGAGGTGGACAGATGTCGCATCTCTCTCGCCGTCACTTGTGGCCGCGAATCATATTTTACGTAGTTTTCTGCAAGCGTCAGCGGAGCGTCAGTCGAGCTAAGTCGGGACAAGTCGCATAAGAGGAGCAATAAAATGTGCATTTCCGGTACCGGGAATCGAACCCAGGCCTCCTGGGCGAGAGCCAGGTATCCCAGCCACTAGACGACACCGGATAACGACACAAGCACTCCTCCAACAAACACGGCGAGCGCCCACCCGCTACTTGACGACAACTGCAAAAATTAACGTTTCCACTTCGTAGAACGGCATGCTCGGGACGCATCTCGTGGAGACGAACGCCAGCAATCATGAGACCAAACTGCGCCGGTGAATCCTGTTGTTACACCACGCACCACTGTGCTACGACAGTTTAAGAAACCGACGCTGCGCTTTTTCCTTCGCGGGAAATCAGTGCTCCTGTTTTCGAGACAGAAAACGTTGGCAGCGGTGGGATTCGAACCCACGCCTCCGAAGAGACTGGTGCCTGAAACCAGCGCCTTAGACCGCTCGGCCACGCTACCTACGCGACGCGGCGGTCACAGGAGCTGCGTTGTACCCCACGAGAACACACCGCAATGGCACAAAAACGAGAAGTAAAAATTGGCAGCGGTGGGATTCGAACCCACGCCTCCGAAGAGACTGGTGCCTTAAACCAGCGCCTTAGACCGCTCGGCCACGCTACCTACACCAGTGTTCCTGGCATTTGTAGAATGCAGTGCACGACACAGCTTCCTGATCTGCTGCGACTGGTTGCTCGAACATCGCACCTCGAACGACTGCCCTTTTCGAATAGAGATTAACTACACAGGCAGCTGCCAGCGCCCTGGTGCGGCGGCATCGCGTGTTTATAAGGAATCGGTAGTGCCACCTGCAGCCTGAGGAACATGAGCACAAAATCAGGAGGGCACCGTGATTTCAATCACTGGGTCACTATCGTCATTGCAGCGACAGCAAGGCAGAACTTTAAAAAGTGCCGTGACCCGGATTCGAGCCTGGGTTGTTGCGGCCACAACGCAATGTCCTGACCACTAGACGATCACGGCCACGGAGCCACCGCGGAATTCAACTCTCGCGACTGCAAGTGGCTGTGCACAGCAAAGCTCGGCCGACTGTGTCTCGCAACAGCTGTGTCAGACGCGGTCTCCATTATATGTATACTGGCAAACGAACGTGCCCGCGCTGATGGACACTGAGCAGAGTGGTTAGCTGCATTCAACCCCCGTGGCAATGTCTTGCAGTCCTCCAAGTCTGTTGACCGCAGGTATGTGCCCGGATAAGAGGTGGACAGATGTCGCATCTCTCTCGCCGTCACTTGTGGCCGCGAATCATATTTTACGTAGTTTTCTGCAAGCGTCAGCGGAGCGTCAGTCGAGCTAAGTCGGGACAAGTCGCATAAGAGGAGCAATAAAATGTGCATTTCCGGTACCGGGAATCGAACCCAGGCCTCCTGGGCGAGAGCCAGGTATCCCAGCCACTAGACGACACCGGATAACGACACAAGCACTCCTCCAACAAACACGGCGAGCGCCCACCCGCTACTTGACGACAACTGCAAAAATTAACGTTTCCACTTCGTAGAACGGCATGCTCGGGACGCATCTCGTGGAGACGAACGCCAGCAATCATGAGACCAAACTGCGCCGGTGAATCCTGTTGTTACACCACGCACCACTGTGCTACGACAGTTTAAGAAACCGACGCTGCGCTTTTTCCTTCGCGGGAAATCAGTGCTCCTGTTTTCGAGACAGAAAACGTTGGCAGCGGTGGGATTCGAACCCACGCCTCCGAAGAGACTGGTGCCTGAAACCAGCGCCTTAGACCGCTCGGCCACGCTACCTACGCGACGCGGCGGTCACAGGAGCTGCGTTGTACCCCACGAGAACACACCGCAATGGCACAAAAACGAGAAGTAAAAATTGGCAGCGGTGGGATTCGAACCCACGCCTCCGAAGAGACTGGTGCCTTAAACCAGCGCCTTAGACCGCTCGGCCACGCTACCTACACCAGTGTTCCTGGCATTTGTAGAATGCAGTGCACGACACAGCTTCCTGATCTGCTGCGACTGGTTGCTCGAACATCGCACCTCGAACGACTGCCCTTTTCGAATAGAGATTAACTACACAGGCAGCTGCCAGCGCCCTGGTGCGGCGGCATCGCGTGTTTATAAGGAATCGGTAGTGCCACCTGCAGCCTGAGGAACATGAGCACAAAATCAGGAGGGCACCGTGATTTCAATCACTGGGTCACTATCGTCATTGCAGCGACAGCAAGGCAGAACTTTAAAAAGTGCCGTGACCCGGATTCGAGCCTGGGTTGTTGCGGCCACAACGCAATGTCCTGACCACTAGACGATCACGGCCACGGAGCCACCGCGGAATTCAACTCTCGCGACTGCAAGTGGCTGTGCACAGCAAAGCTCGGCCGACTGTGTCTCGCAACAGCTGTGTCAGACGCGGTCTCCATTATATGTATACTGGCAAACGAACGTGCCCGCGCTGATGGACACTGAGCAGAGTGGTTAGCTGCATTCAACCCCCGTGGCAATGTCTTGCAGTCCTCCAAGTCTGTTGACCGCAGGTATGTGCCCGGATAAGAGGTGGACAGATGTCGCATCTCTCTCGCCGTCACTTGTGGCCGCGAATCATATTTTACGTAGTTTTCTGCAAGCGTCAGCGGAGCGTCAGTCGAGCTAAGTCGGGACAAGTCGCATAAGAGGAGCAATAAAATGTGCATTTCCGGTACCGGGAATCGAACCCAGGCCTCCTGGGCGAGAGCCAGGTATCCCAGCCACTAGACGACACCGGATAACGACACAAGCACTCCTCCAACAAACACGGCGAGCGCCCACCCGCTACTTGACGACAACTGCAAAAATTAACGTTTCCACTTCGTAGAACGGCATGCTCGGGACGCATCTCGTGGAGACGAACGCCAGCAATCATGAGACCAAACTGCGCCGGTGAATCCTGTTGTTACACCACGCACCACTGTGCTACGACAGTTTAAGAAACCGACGCTGCGCTTTTTCCTTCGCGGGAAATCAGTGCTCCTGTTTTCGAGACAGAAAACGTTGGCAGCGGTGGGATTCGAACCCACGCCTCCGAAGAGACTGGTGCCTGAAACCAGCGCCTTAGACCGCTCGGTCACGCTACCTACGCGACGCGGCGGTCACAGGAGCTGCGTTGTACCCCACGAGAACACACCGCAATGGCACAAAAACGAGAAGTAAAAATTGGCAGCGGTAGGATTCGAACCCACGCCTCCGAAGAGACTGGTGCCTTAAACCAGCGCCTTAGACCGCTCGGCCACGCTACCTACACCAGTGTTCCTGGCATTTGTAGAATGCAGTGCACGACACAGCTTCCTGATCTGCTGCGACTGGTTGCTCGAACATCGCACCTCGAACGACTGCCCTTTTCGAATAGAGATTAACTACACAGGCAGCTGCCAGCGCCCTGGTGCGGCGGCATCGCGTGTTTATAAGGAATCGGTAGTGCCACCTGCAGCCTGAGGAACATGAGCACAAAATCAGGAGGGCACCGTGATTTCAATCACTGGGTCACTATCGTCATTGCAGCGACAGCAAGGCAGAACTTTAAAAAGTGCCGTGACCCGGATTCGAGCCTGGGTTGTTGCGGCCACAACGCAATGTCCTGACCACTAGACGATCACGGCCACGGAGCCACCGCGGAATTCAACTCTCGCGACTGCAAGTGGCTGTGCACAGCAAAGCTCGGCCGACTGTGTCTCGCAACAGCTGTGTCAGACGCGGTCTCCATTATATGTATACTGGCAAACGAACGTGCCCGCGCTGATGGACACTGAGCAGAGTGGTTAGCTGCATTCAACCCCCGTGGCAATGTCTTGCAGTCCTCCAAGTCTGTTGACCGCAGGTATGTGCCCGGATAAGAGGTGGACAGATGTCGCATCTCTCTCGCCGTCACTTGTGGCCGCGAATCATATTTTACGTAGTTTTCTGCAAGCGTCAGCGGAGCGTCAGTCGAGCTAAGTCGGGACAAGTCGCATAAGAGGAGCAATAAAATGTGCATTTCCGGTACCGGGAATCGAACCCAGGCCTCCTGGGCGAGAGCCAGGTATCCCAGCCACTAGACGACACCGGATAACGACACAAGCACTCCTCCAACAAACACGGCGAGCGCCCACCCGCTACTTGACGACAACTGCAAAAATTAACGTTTCCACTTCGTAGAACGGCATGCTCGGGACGCATCTCGTGGAGACGAACGCCAGCAATCATGAGACCAAACTTCGCCGGTGAATCCTGTTGTTACACCACGCACCACTGTGCTACGACAGTTTAAGAAACCGACGCTGCGCTTTTTCCTTCGCGGGAAATCAGTGCTCCTGTTTTCGAGACAGAAAACGTTGGCAGCGGTGGGATTCGAACCCACGCCTCCGAAGAGACTGGTGCCTGAAACCAGCGCCTTAGACCGCTCGGCCACGCTACCTACGCGACGCGGCGGTCACAGGAGCTGCGTTGTACCCCACGAGAACACACCGCAATGGCACAAAAACGAGAAGTAAAAATTGGCAGCGGTGGGATTCGAACCCACGCCTCCGAAGAGATTTCAAGTCAGACGCCTTAACCACTTTTTTTTTCTTTTTTTTTTTTTTTTTTATTTTTTTATTTTTTTTATGAGTGTCTTCGCAGAGAGTATATCCTTCGACTGTAGTACAGGGATGACGAATTGTTGTAACAGATGTCCCACTTGTCCATGTTCTATGGCATCCCAAGGACGACGTGAAGAAAATGTTGAAATGTTGACTGATACCGGTGACCATATTGGCTGGTTGTGCGCCAGTGTTGTGTTGAGAGATAGACTTGAAAATCTAAGACATTATGGGCACTGCCGGACAGAATATAGTTGATAAAATGTCCCACGAGCCATAGGTAACTGTTATGTTTGGCAGCTGGGAAAAGTCGGAAATCTGGGCGCAGAATGTCTTGGATCTGAATCGCATGAGGCGCAGTCCGGTTAAGCACAGCGAGTTTTTTGCGCGTCCAGTTCCAGATGTGCACTTGGTCCTTGCAGACAAACAGATGAGCAATAGTCGCCACCACGTGGCACAAGCCGCAGTAGGGACTCGGTTCAAGATTAATCCTGTGTCGCTTTTCTTGCGTCGGTACAGTTTCAGTGACCACGTCATACCATTTGGAGCGAACATCTGTCGGAAGTGTCGGATTATGAATGTTAGTCCAAACGAGGGACCAATTGCAAGCCGGATACTTCTTTTCCAAGGGGCCAGGCAGTGACGGCCGAAGTAAGTGGCGGTACAGTTGAACTGTCGGCTTCTTGAAAAGCTCGTCGTCGAGATAGCTACTTTCAAGATAATACAGTGCTATATGCTGAAAGTGCGGGCTGACGCGGCCAATGTCCACAGGCGGAGATAAGTTGGGAGGGCGGAACAGCTGATAGAGCCGCTTCGTGACGGTGTCTTCGCTGGCGGTGAGTATACGCCATGAGCGTTTCAGATACAGAGCCAAGGCGTGAATGCCGGGGTTTTTCAAGCCGAGGCCTCCCATATCGCATGGCAAAGCTGTCGTGGTGAAGGAAACCTTAAAAATATTGAGCTTCCAGACGTACCAGGCGGCCGCCGCTAGAAGTGATCTTGCTACTGTGGTTGGCATGGGTAGGACGGCGGCAACAAACTGTAATTTGGAGAGGGCATAAGAATTGACGAAAAAGGCTCGCTGCAAACGATCGAGGTGTCGCATATTTTGGTCACGCAGGAGTGCTTTTATCGCCTGAATTTTGGGTATCCAATTTTTGTGAGACATGTCCAGTGGCCGGGCCGTGACGTAGAGACCAAGGTGTTTTCTAGTCTGTACACAGGGCAGCCAAGCGTCGCCCGTGAGCGGTCGTTCCTGACCAAGCGTTAAGACGGCGGATTTATTGACGTTTAACATTGCACCACTATCGCTTTGGAATTCCTCAAGAATGCGCTTCGCTGCGGTGACATCGCGAACGTCATTAAGGAGCACGCTGACATCGTCGGCGTATGCTTGGACCACAGACTTGACACCATAAAACTGGAATCCAGGTAGGCTATGATGTAGGCGGCGCAACAAGGGTTCCATGAGGATCGCATAAAGCGTCGTTGAGAGAGGGCAGCCTTGCTTGATACCCCGTGAGAGCTGGATGTACTCCGTCAATGTATTATTGATCAGGAACCGTGTACGGGTACCACGGATACAGTTGTTGATGAGGTGGATAAAATTAAGACTGAAGCCCATAGTTTCCATCACGCTACTGAGATAACGATAGTCAGCCCGATCGTAAGCCTTGTCAAAATCGAGAAATGCTATGGCCATAGGAGTGTGGGTGGCCCAGGTGAGGGAGACGAGATCCCGATACAGCGCCAAAATGGTGGACAATGAGCGACCACGTATCGCACTCATTTGGTATGGTCCCAGAAGATCGGGTAACAGCTGCCGTAATCGGGCATTGAGGGCGCGCGTCAGAAGTTTAAAGTCCGCATTGAGCAAAGTAATGGGCCGCAGATCTTTGGTGGTGAGCGGCGTCGGCGTCTTAGGTAGTAAAACAGTTAACCCCTCTGTGAAGGCTTGGGGCAGAGCAATCCCACGTAGTATTTCATTGTACATCTCCGTGAGTCCGTCCCCTAATATAGGCCAATATTTGACGTAAAACTCGACAGAGAGCCCGTCCGCGCCCGGAGATTTATTTCGTGGTGCGGCAAGCAGGGCATCCTTTAGTTCGTCGTTGGTAAAGGGAGCGAGCAAGTCCCGATTGTGGTCGTCGGTAATGCGGTACGGTGGGTGTCCAGAGTGATACCATTCTCGCACTTTCTCATGCGGTACACCCGCACGGGTGTAAAGTGCGGCAAAGTGGTTGGCAACATGGTTTTTGATGTCGCGGTGTTGGGTATAAAAAGCACCGTCGGCATCTTGCAACTTATGAATAAGTTTCCTGCGCGCCGCATGTAACTGTTGGACGATATGGTGAACAGACGTCTGCTGTTGCGGCAAGTTGGTGAAGTCACGTGCACGAATCTGGTGGCCGATAGCGTTCCGTCCCATCAAGGATGTAATTTTCGCTTGGAGTCTGCGTACGTGCGTGATGTTATTAGGCACCTGATGATAATCCCGGTACAATTCTCGCAGGGCGCAGAAATAGAATTCAGTGATTTCCTTCTCACCGCGTGCGCGAATCCTGGCGTGGTGCCTGAGGCAAGTAATGAGTTTCCTCTTTGCATAAAGCGTCCACCAATCAATCCACGTGGGGTACGTGGGTCTGCGTGATGTTACGGAATGCCAAACCGACCGTATCTCACGCTCTAAAGTGGCGTCTTGTAAGAGGCGACAGTTGAGTTGCCATCGTCCGAAGCCTCTGTAAACCTTCTGCGGCGAGTGATTTAAGACGGTGTGGTAAGCGATATGGTCACTGAAATTAACGGGCCAATATTCGCAAGTTCCCACGTCGGCTAAAAGATCGCGGTGCACATATATGCGATCTAACCTGCTGGAAGACGTCGGCGTAAAGTGAGTAAAGGCAACATCATCTGGGTGTAAGGTCTCCCACGTGTCGACTAACTGCAATTCTGTGACCAGTGTCCGCAGTTCCTGACTGAAGTTAAAATTCGGCGTTTGATCGGAGCGGCGCAAAACGCAGTTAAAGTCACCACCCATAATAATACGCAGACGCAAGTCGGTGATTAAAGGCGCTATCTCTCCAGTATAAAACTCCTTCCTCGCCGCTCGCGCGCTGGAACCGGAAGGAGCGTACACATTAAGAAGGAGTACATCATGGAACTGGGCGGCAATGCCCCGTCCTGTAGGTAACATGGACAAACAAGAACATTCAATGCCTTCCCGATACAGAATGATGGTACCGGCCTCCGTTCCTATATTGACAATGGCGTCATAACCGGGGACATCGGCTAGGAGTGGAGTCATGGCTTCCTGTACGAACAGAATATCTATATCAGCGGCCCGTAAATACTGTCGAAGGCTGTGGATTTTTGCTTGAGAGACAATGCGGTTTACATTCAGAGTAGAAATCTTATAGGATTGTCGTGAACGGAGCGATATGGGACGACTGGTCATCTGCAGATGGAAACAGGTAAGATTTTTATCCCTTCAGCAGTCGTCCGCTTCGGAGGTCGAATAAGTCTAGACGTCGCCGTCCGTGGAAGCTGCATTGCGCCGGGGCGTAAGCAGCGTATCACCAGTTGCCATCGGTTTGTCACGGTCGGGAGTGCCGGCCATATCTTCAGTGTCATCCGCCCAATTGACAACAGACACAGCCGTTGTCGCGCCTGCTGTGGCGGTTCCGGAACCGCATAGCGGGCCGTCACCCTGCGCATCCGGCACTTGCTCCGTCCGCGGTGGTGCACAAGTCTCTGCCCTCCCCGTGTCAAGGTTGGAGACATCATCGTCAATAGTCATGGGTGAGGCCAACGACGGAAGACAATCGTCGGTCCCCGAAGTGTCATCGCAGATCATGCGGCCTGCTTGTTTGGCCTTTTCACGCAAGAGGGGCGCCGATTGGGCTGCCTCAGGACGAGCGATCCGACGTTTCTTGTGTTTTTTCGGGGAGGACCTACCGACGGAGACTTCCGCATTCTCTAAAGGAAGAGGAAGAGTCCCTGTCTCTTGCCGTCTGTCAATATCGGTAGTAGCAGCCTCTACGCCGTCGACCCGAGCTGCCTCACGTGAGGCGTCACGGGGCACCGCGTCTAGTAAGCCAGTGGCCGGCACAGCTTCCTGAGTGGTAGATATTTCCATAGGTACATCTCCGTCATTCGTAATATCGGCCACACGAAGTCCCACGTCCACAGCCGGCGCCGTGGGTGTATTTGCACGGACCGCCGCTACATAAGTAGTCGGTAATATTGTCGGTTGCGTGGGAGTGGCTAGTTCACCCGCAGGCAGCTGTGTTACACGTCGTTGGATGCACTGTGCTCGGACGTGTCCTGTGGAATTACAGCCGGAACATGTACGGGGCTGTCCCTCATACATGATTATCGCCCTGTATCCACAAATCGTTAGGTAGGATGGAATATGCCGTTGCAATTCGATCTTAATTTGCCGCACACCATTCAAGACAGGATACTTATGGAACGAGGCCCACTTTTCGGCAACGTTACTGATAATTTTGCCGTAGGACTGAAGAGAAGCATTAATTTGTTCGGCCGTGATTTCAAAAGGCAACTCGAAAATCCTGACGGTGCGAATACCAAGACCAGCGTGGACAACAGTCACCTCACCAACATTCCCGTCACTGTGTCGAAATTTATAGGTACCGCCACATGACTCGATGATTTTGTCGCACAATTCTGGGTCACGCAATTTGATATAAACTGTGCTACTAACAATAGACAAATGGATACCAATGATATCGGTGGGGGGTAATTTTACGTCTTCATCAAGAAATCGTTCGACTTCGTAATACTTCGGTCGAGAGAAACTGCCATCAAACATAAACTTCAAAGTGTCTTTTCGCTCTGGGTGATCCATGTTAGGTTCTAGTCGTTAACAACAAGATGTAATGCGCGCCGCAACGGCCCTCGACTCACCACGTGCCGCACCGCAAGCCGCAGCTGAGCACGTAAACAACGCTCCAGGCACGTCCGACTGGCACGACGGCCGCGCCTCGACTCTACCGCTCGGCCATCCTGACACTTGATTTGATGCTCCTCGTTTGTTCTATTAGAGAACTTACAGTTGATGTAATTGTCGCATCCACGTTGCCACAGTACACCGGCATGAGTTCTGCACCCGTTACACGTTCGCCAGGTGCAGCCGCACAAATATAGCGCAGAATGTACCACCAAAAGAGTTTCTCAAATCCGTATAATCACGGCACTCAATACATTTTGTTCGAAACTAAGTCGTCTGTTACAGACATCAGAGATTAGACAGAATGCAGAGGTCTATCTGTCGAATAATATCTCAAGTTTTGGTCACGTTGTAATCTCCATAAAGTAATATTTTGAGTATATGAATTTATTTCGAGCTCTCTGTATTTCATCAGCGACTGTTATTGTACAGAGGATGTACTGGTCAGCCTGCACTGTTTCCTCACACTGTCGTTAGCACTCTGCATCTCCAGACAAGAGTCGTTTTTATACCACAAGTGTCCCTTTTGACGTGTTTGCGGCTGTGGCGCGGAAGTAACCTCACGAGGGAACGTCGTATTTACAACCAACACTCTCTGTTTGTAGCTCACACTACCGAAGAAACAGTTTGGTTGCCGTAGGTGCGCTTGTGTTTGATACAAATTTTTGGTTTCACTTAGGAGAACACGGCCAGAATCGTGCTGTTGCACTTTACAAAGGATCTCAACGATACACAGGGTGCTCCAGAGAAGCGACAAAATCTGTGTCAGGAGTGGGATTCGAACCCACGCCCTCATTCGAGGACCAGAAGGCTCTAGCTGCTACTGCAGCCAAGGTTTTTCCTTGAGTCTGGCGCCTTAGACCGCTCGGCCATCCTGACACTCGATTTGATGCTCCTCGTTTGTTCTATTAGAGAACTTACAGTTGATGTAATTGTCGCATCCACGTTGCCACAGTACACCGGCATGAGTTCTGCACCCGTTACACGTTCGCCAGGTGCAGCCGCACAAATATAGCGCAGAATGTACCACCAAAAGAGTTTCTCAAATCCGTATAATCACGGCACTCAATACATTTTGTTCGAAACTAAGTCGTCTGTTACAGACATCAGAGATTAGACAGAATGCAGAGGTCTATCTGTCGAATAATATCTCAAGTTTTGGTCACGTTGTAATCTCCATAAAGTAATATTTTGAGTATATGAATTTATTTCGAGCTCTCTGTATTTCATCAGCGACTGTTATTGTACAGAGGATGTACTGGTCAGCCTGCACTGTTTCCTCACACTGTCGTTAGCACTCTGCATCTCCAGACAAGAGTCGTTTTTATACCACAAGTGTCCCTTTTGACGTGTTTGCGGCTGTGGCGCGGAAGTAACCTCACGAGGGAACGTCGTATTTACAACCAACACTCTCTGTTTGTAGCTCACACTACCGAAGAAACAGTTTGGTTGCCGTAGGTGCGCTTGTGTTTGATACAAATTTTTGGTTTCACTTAGGAGAACACGGCCAGAATCGTGCTGTTGCACTTTACAAAGGATCTCAACGATACACAGGGTGCTCCAGAGAAGCGACAAAATCTGTGTCAGGAGTGGGATTCGAACCCACGCCCTCATTCGAGGACCAGAAGGCTCTAGCTGCTACTGCAGCCAAGGTTTTTCCTTGAGTCTGGCGCCTTAGACCGCTTTTTTTTTTTTTTTTTTTTTTTTTTTTTTTTTCTGTTCCCGCGTAATTTACTTGTTTTCCCGCATGTACGAAATTAGTAATTTTGAAATATTTAAAATGCATTGTCAGATGTGGGGTTCGAACCCACGCTCCCCTTAGGGAACCAGAGCTTAAATCTGGCGCCTTAGACCGCTTTTTTTTTTTTTTTTTTTTTTTTTTTTTTTTTTTTTTTTTTTTTCTTTAGTCCGGGATTTGAACCCGGGACCTCCTGCACCCTAAGCAGGAATCATACCCCCCTTTTTTTTTTTTTTTTTTTTTTTTTTTTTTTTTTTTTTTGATTACAGTCGAATGCTCTACGACTTTTTTTTTTTTCTTTTTTTTGCTTTGTTTGAAAATTTTTAAATGTTTTTTTTTTGTTCCTTATCGTTTTTCGTTTGTTTTGACAAATTTTCCAAATGATTTTTTTTTGTTCCTTAATCTTTAATCTCTTAGTTCGTTGTATTGTGGTTAGTCGTTTGTCTTCTGTCCATCTTCGTTGTTCGTTTTCTTTCTTCGGGTTTGCATTTTTGTTGATTCAAACACACCAAATTATGTATATTGTCGAAAGAACTGCTACTGGGAAGGAAATATTCGTGAAATTCAGGCGTTGTCATATGCATCATACCCAGGAGACAAATGAGTGTCGTCGCAGAGAGTATATCCTTCGACTGTAGTACAGGGATGACGAATTGTTGTAACAGATGTCCCACTTGTCCATGTTCTATGGCATCCCAAGGACGACGTGAAGAAAATGTTGAAATGTTGACTGATACCGGGGACCATATTGGCTGGTTGTGCGCCAGTGTTGTGTTGAGAGATAGACTTGAAAATCTAAGACATTAGGGGCACTGCCGGACAGAATATAGTTGATAAAATGTCCCACGAGCCATAGGTAACTGTTATGTTTGGCAGCTGGGAAAAGTCGGAAATCTGGGCGCAGAATGTCGTGGATCTGAATCGCATGAGGCGCAGTCCGGTTAAGCACAGCGAGTTTTTTGCGCGTCCAGTTCCAGATGTGCACTTGGTCCTTGCAGACAAACAGATGAGCAATAGTCGCCACCACGTGGCACAAGCCGCAGTAGGGACTCGGTGCAAGATTAATCCTGTGGCGCTTTTCTTGCGTCGGTACAGTTTCAGTGACCACGTCATACCATTTGGAGCGAACATCTGTCAGAAGTGTCGGATTATGAATGTTAGTCCAAACGAGGGACCAATTGCAAGCCGGATACTTCTTTTCCAAGGGGCCAGGCAGTGACGGCCGAAGTAAGTGGCGGTACAGTTGAACTGTCGGCTTCTTGAAAAGCTCGTCGTCGAGATAGCTACTTTCAAGATAATACAGTGCTATATGCTGAAAGTGCGGGCTGACGCGGCCAATGTCCACAGGCGGAGATAAGTTGGGAGGGCGGAACAGCTGAAAGAGCCGCTTCGTGACGGTGTCTTCGCTGGCGGTGAGTATACGCCATGAGCGTTTCAGATACAGAGCCAAGGCGTGACGGCCGGGGTTTTTCAAGCCGAGGCCTCCCATATCGCATGGCAAAGCTGTCGTAGTGAAGGAAACCTTAAAAATATTGAGCTTCCAGACGTACCAGGCGGCCGCCGCTAGAAGTGATCTTGCTACTGTGGTTGGCATGGGTAGGACGGCGGCAACAAACTGTAATTTGGAGAGGGCATAAGAATTGACGAAAAAGGCTCGCTGCAAACGATCGAGGTGTCGCATATTTTGGTCACGCAGGAGTGCTTTTATCGCCTGAATTTTGGGTATCCAATTTTTGTGAGACATGTCCAGTGGCCGGGCCGTGACGTAGAGACCAAGGTGTTTTCTAGTCTGTACACAGGGCAGCCAAGCGTCGCCCGTGAGCGGTCGTTCCTGACCAAGCGTTAAGACGGCGGATTTATTGACGTTTAACATTGCACCACTATCGCTTTGGAATTCCTCAAGAATGCGCTTCGCTGCGGTGACATCGTGAACATCATTAAGGAGCACGCTGACATCGTCGGCGTATGCTTGGACCACAGACTTGACACCATAAAACTGGAATCCAGGTAGGCTATGATGTAGGCGGCGCAACAAGGGTTCCATGAGGATCGCATAAAGCGTCGTTGAGAGAGGGCAGCCTTGCTTGATACCCCGTGAGAGCTGGATGTACTCCGTCAATGTATTATTGATCAGGAACCGTGTACGGGTACCACGGATACAGTTGTTGATGAGGTGGATAAAATTAAGACTGAAGCCCATAGTTTCCATCACGCTACTGAGATAACGATAGTCAGCCCGATCGTAAGCCTTGTCAAAATCGAGAAATGCTATGGCCATTGGAGTGCGGGTGTCCCAGGTGAGGGAGACTAGATCCCGATACAGCGCCAAAATGGTGGACAGTGAGCGACCACGTATCGCACTCATTTGGTATGGTCCCAGAAGATCGGGTAACAGCTGCCGTAATCGGGCATTGAGGGCGCGCGTCAGAAGTTTAAAGTCCGCATTGAGCAAAGTAATGGGCCGCAGATCTTTGGTGGTGATCGGCGTCGGCGTCTTAGGTAGTAAAACAGTTAACCCCTCTGTGAAGGCTCGGGGCAGAGCAATCCCACGTAGTATTTCATTGTACATCTCCGTGAGTCCGTCCCCGAATATAGGCCAATATTTGACGTAAAACTCGACAGAGAGCCCGTCCGTGCCCGGAGATTTATTTCGTGGTGCGGCGAGCAGGGCATCCTTTAGTTCTTCGTTGGTAAAGGGAGCGAGCAAGTCCCGATTGTGGTCGTCGGTAATGCGGTACGGTGGGTGTCCAGAGTGATACCATTCTCGCACTTTCTCATGTGGTACATCCGCACGGGTGTAAAGTGCGGCAAAGTGGTTGGCAACATGGTTTTTGATGTCGCGGTGTTGGGTATAAAATGCACCGTCGGCATCTTGCAACTTATGAATAAGTTTCCTGCGCGCCGCATGTAACTGTTGGACGATATGGTGAACAGACGTCTGCTGTTGCGGCAAGTTGGTGAAGTCACGTGCACGAATCTGGTGGCCGATAGCGTTCCGTCCCATCAAGGATGTAATTTTCGCTTGGAGTCTACGTACGTGCGTGATGTTATTAGGCACCTGATGATAATCCCGGTACAATTCTCGCAGGGCGCAGAAATAGAATTCAGTGATTTCCTTCTCACCGCGCGCGCGAATCCTGGCGTGGTGTCTGAGGCAAGTAATGAGTTTCCTCTTTGCATAAAGCGTCCACCAATCAATCCACGTGGGGTACGTGGGTCCGCGTGATGTTACGGAATGCCAAACCGACCGTATCTCACGCTCTAAAGTGGCGTCTTGTAAGAGGCGACAGTTGAGTTGCCATCGTCCGAAGCCTCTGTAAACCTTCTGCGGCGAGTGATTTAAGACGGTGTGGTAAGCGATATGGTCACTGAAATTAACGGGCCAATATTCGCAAGTTCCCACGTCGGCTAAAAGACCGCGGTGCACATATATGCGATCTAACCTGCTGGAAGACGTCGGCGTAAAGTGTGTAAAGGCAACATCATCTGGGTGTAAGGTCTCCCACGTGTCGACTAACTGCAATTCTGTGACCAGTGTCAGCAGTTCCTGACTGAAGTTAAAATTCGGCGTTTGATCGGAGCGGCGCAAAACGCAGTTAAAGTCACCACCCATAATAATACGCAGACGCAAGTCGGTGATTAAAGGCGCTATCTCTCCAGTATAAAACTCCTTCCTCGCCGCTCGCGCGCTGGAACCGGAAGGAGAGTACACATTAAGAAGGAGTATATCATGGAACTGGGCGGCAATGCCCCGTCCTGTAGGTAACATGGACAAATAAGAACATTCAATGCCTTCCCGATACAGAATGATGGTACCGGCCTCCGTTCCTATATTGACAATGGCGTCATAACCGGGGACGTCGGCTAGGAGTGGAGTCATTGCTTCCTGTACGAACAGAATATCTGTATCAGCGGCCCGTAAGTACTGTCGAAGGCTGTGGATTTTTGCTTGAGAGACAATGCGGTTTACATTCCTAGTAGAAATCTTATAGGATTGTCGTGAACGGAGCGATATGGGACGACTGGTCATCTGCAGATGGAAACAGGTAAGATTTTTATCCCTTCAGCAGTCGTCCGCTTCGGAGGTCGAATAAGTCTAGACGTCGCCGTCCGTGGAAGCTGCATTGCGCCGGGGCGTAAGCAGCGTATCACCAGTTGCCATCGGTTTGTCACGGTCGGGAGTGCCGGCCATATCTTCAGTGTCATCCGCCCAATTGACAACAGACACAGCCGTTGTCGCGCCTGCTGTGGCGGTTCCGGAACCGCATAGCGGGCCGTCACCCTGCGCATCCGGCACTTGCTCCGTCCGCGGTGGTGCACAAGTCTCTGCCCTCCCCGTGTCAAGGTTGGAGACATCATCGTCAATAGTCATGGGTGAGGCCAACGACGGAAGACAATCGTCGGTCCCCGAAGTGTCATCGCAGATCATGCGGCCTGCTTGTTTGGCCTTTTCACGCAAGAGGGGCGCCGATTGGGCTGCCTCAGGACGAGCGATCCGACGTTTCTTGTGTTTTTTCGGGGAGGACCTACCGACGGAGACTTCCGCATTCTCTAAAGGAAGAGGAAGAGTCCCTGTCTCTTGCCGTCTGTCAATATCGGTAGTAGCAGCCTCTACGCCGTCGACCCGAGCTGCCTCACGTGAGGCGTCACGGGGCACCGCGTCTAGTAAGCCAGTGGCCGGCACAGCTTCCTGAGTGGTAGATATTTCCATAGGTACATCTCCGTCATTCGTAATATCGGCCACACGAAGTCCCACGTCCACAGCCGGCGCCGTGGGTGTATTTGCACGGACCGCCGCTACATAAGTAGTCGGTAATATTGTCGGTTGCGTGGGAGTGGCTAGTTCACCCGCAGGCAGCTGTGTTACACGTCGTTGGATGCACTGTGCTCGGACGTGTCCTGTGGAATTACAGCCGGAACATGTACGGGGCTGTCCCTCATACATGATTATCGCCCTGTATCCACAAATCGTTAGGTAGGATGGAATATGCCGTTGCAATTCGATCTTAATTTGCCGCACACCATTCAAGACAGGATACTTATGGAACGAGGCCCACTTTTCGGCAACGTTACTGATAATTTTGCCGTAGGACTGAAGAGAAGCATTAATTTGTTCGGCCGTGATTTCAAAAGGCAACTCGAAAATCCTGACGGTGCGAATACCAAGACCAGCGTGGACAACAGTCACCTCACCAACATTCCCGTCACTGTGTCGAAATTTATAGGTACCGCCACATGACTCGATGATTTTGTCGCACAATTCTGGGTCACGCAATTTGATATAAACTGTGCTACTAACAATAGACAAATGGATACCAATGATATCGGTGGGGGGTAATTTTACGTCTTCATCAAGAAATCGTTCGACTTCGTAATACTTCGGTCGAGAGAAACTGCCATCAAACATAAACTTCAAAGTGTCTTTTCGCTCTGGGTGATCCATGTTAGGTTCTAGTCGTTAACAACAAGATGTAATGCGCGCCGCAACGGCCCTCGACTCACCACGTGCCGCACCGCAAGCCGCAGCTGAGCACGTAAACAACGCTCCAGGCACGTCCGACTGGCACGACGGCCGCGCCTCGACTCTACCGCTCGGCCATCCTGACACTTGATTTGATGCTCCTCGTTTGTTCTATTAGAGAACTTACAGTTGATGTAATTGTCGCATCCACGTTGCCACAGTACACCGGCATGAGTTCTGCACCCGTTACACGTTCGCCAGGTGCAGCCGCACAAATATAGCGCAGAATGTACCACCAAAAGAGTTTCTCAAATCCGTATAATCACGGCACTCAATACATTTTGTTCGAAACTAAGTCGTCTGTTACAGACATCAGAGATTAGACAGAATGCAGAGGTCTATCTGTCGAATAATATCTCAAGTTTTGGTCACGTTGTAATCTCCATAAAGTAATATTTTGAGTATATGAATTTATTTCGAGCTCTCTGTATTTCATCAGCGACTGTTATTGTACAGAGGATGTACTGGTCAGCCTGCACTGTTTCCTCACACTGTCGTTAGCACTCTGCATCTCCAGACAAGAGTCGTTTTTATACCACAAGTGTCCCTTTTGACGTGTTTGCGGCTGTGGCGCGGAAGTAACCTCACGAGGGAACGTCGTATTTACAACCAACACTCTCTGTTTGTAGCTCACACTACCGAAGAAACAGTTTGGTTGCCGTAGGTGCGCTTGTGTTTGATACAAATTTTTGGTTTCACTTAGGAGAACACGGCCAGAATCGTGCTGTTGCACTTTACAAAGGATCTCAACGATACACAGGGTGCTCCAGAGAAGCGACAAAATCTGTGTCAGGAGTGGGATTCGAACCCACGCCCTCATTCGAGGACCAGAAGGCTCTAGCTGCTACTGCAGCCAAGGTTTTTCCTTGAGTCTGGCGCCTTAGACCGCTCGGCCATCCTGACACTTGATTTGATGCTCCTCGTTTGTTCTATTAGAGAACTTACAGTTGATGTAATTGTCGCATCCACGTTGCCACAGTACACCGGCATGAGTTCTGCACCCGTTACACGTTCGCCAGGTGCAGCCGCACAAATATAGCGCAGAATGTACCACCAAAAGAGTTTCTCAAATCCGTATAATCACGGCACTCAATACATTTTGTTCGAAACTAAGTCGTCTGTTACAGACATCAGAGATTAGACAGAATGCAGAGGTCTATCTGTCGAATAATATCTCAAGTTTTGGTCACGTTGTAATCTCCATAAAGTAATATTTTGAGTATATGAATTTATTTCGAGCTCTCTGTATTTCATCAGCGACTGTTATTGTACAGAGGATGTACTGGTCAGCCTCCACTGTTTCCTCACACTGTCGTTAGCACTCTGCATCTCCAGACAAGAGTCGTTTTTATACCACAAGTGTCCCTTTTGACGTGTTTGCGGCTGTGGCGCGGAAGTAACCTCACGAGGGAACGTCGTATTTACAACCAACACTCTCTGTTTGTAGCTCACACTACCGAAGAAACAGTTTGGTTGCCGTAGGTGCGCTTGTGTTTGATACAAATTTTTGGTTTCACTTAGGAGAACACGGCCAGAATCGTGCTGTTGCACTTTACAAAGGATCTCAACGATACACAGGGTGCTCCAGAGAAGCGACAAAATCTGTGTCAGGAGTGGGATTCGAACCCACGCCCTCATTCGAGGACCAGAAGGCTCTAGCTGCTACTGCAGCCAAGGTTTTTCCTTGAGTCTGGCGCCTTAGACCGCTTTTTTTTTTTTTTTCTTTTTTTTTTTTACCGATGCCTTATCCATTTTTTTTTCTTTTTTATTTTTCGCCTTATAAGTACCGTGCGCTAACCAATTGCGCCACTTTTTTTTATCTTTCTTCTTTTAATTAATTTTTGGTTTTCTTGTTTTTTTTTTGTTTTGTTTTTTTTTTTTTTTTTTTTTATCGAAATCCCCTCCTTTAGGGACCACCGTGAAGAGTTGTTCTAGAAGAATTTAAAAAGAAAAAAAACAAAAAGATGTTTTCTCATCTCGGATCCATGTGTATTCTGGTGATCCGTGTGCACTGTTGGAGGGAGGTACCGAGGCGCAGTGGCTGAAGTCAGGACACGAGGCAGAAGCAGTGGGGCCTCTTCGCGGCACTACAGGTGCTCCGCGTCCCAACCCACCCCCACACTCCCGGTTCACTACCCTATTCCCATTTTTTTGAATACAATGTTAAGCATATTTCCAAAGTTCTTGCCATGATTCTTGTATTGAAGTGTTTTGTGAAATTCGATTGCCATATGCATTTTGAATGCGACAGGATCATCATCCCCAAGTTTGTTAAAGATATAACTAGAATAATTACCCAGTAACCAAGCCACAGTATTATTTTTCGTCTGTGGGTAAAACTTAAAATCAGGCCGATAGATCATCATTGCGTGGACATTGGCGGGAACACTGCGAGTGATAAGTGCGACTTGTTGCTGAATCCAGTTCCAGTTGTGGAGACGTTCCCCACAGGTGCATCTGTGCAGCACGGTATCTGTGAGGTTGCAGTGAAGACAGAGGTCGGTAGCACTCAGCCCTATCCGGTGGAGTCGCTCATTGGTACTTATGATATTATTGACTGCTTTATACCACGCAGTACGAGCATCCGAGCTCAAAACAGTGGAACCAACGTTTCGCCATACTGCATCCCATTGGACTCCACTACATTTGCTAACAATCGGATTCTGGCTTTCGTGTTCCCTCCTTTCCGCCAAAATTGCTTTTGCCGTTAAGGACTGAGTGTGCCGTAACTTGTGACTAAGGTAGCTATACTCGAGATAATACTCTCTGATATGTTTAAGCCGGTAACAAATAGGTTGAACATTCAGCGGAGATTCAAGACTGTGTGGCCGGACAGCATGAAATAACTGTGCCGTAAGACCATGAGGTTCATCCTGTATGATTGCCGCCGTACGTGACACGTACAGAGCCAGTGCTTTGCGCCGTATGTCAACCAATCCCATCCCTCCATGCGTTGGGTGTAGCGCTGCTGTTCGTGCAGATACACGAAAGATCTCGCCTTTCCATAGAAAATTCGTAACTTTTGACATGATATTTTGAGCCACTCCTGCAGGAATAGGAAGAACCTGCGCCGTGTAGAAAGCCTTAGATAAAACACACGTATTAATCAACGTAATTCTGTCAAATTGGTTGAGACTTCTGTGGTAGTTATCAATTACTGCACCGTTGATTTTGTGAGCCACATCCCTCCAGTTCGCCGCCGTCATGTTTAATATTGACGCCTTCAACACTATCCCTAGAGCTTTCAGTTCACTGACGTGTGTGGCACACGAAATTTGAAGACGGTCGAGGCCTCGCAGATTTAAAAACTTGCTTTTCTGTTCATTGATGTGTGCTCCAGACGCCTGACAGTAGGTCTTGAGGACAGCTTCAAGCGCAGTGACGTCAGACTCATCTCTGATAACAATCCCAACATCATCCGCATAGGCTCCTGTTACGGACTTCACTCCTGAGATCATTAAACCACTAAGCTTCGCCTGCAGGTGCGTGAGGAGCGGCTCGAGCGAAATGACGAACAGCAACATCGACAAGGGGCTGCCCTGAGGGACACCTCTGTCGATGAGGAGCCGTTTCGTGAGTTGCGAATTTACTGAAATTTTTGCAGTGATTCCGATGGCTACATTTTTTATTATTGCGATCGCGGACGGTAAGAAGCCCAAGCGCCGCAGTGTCTCTAGTAGGTACGTGTGGTTGACAAGATCAAATGCCTTAAAAAAATCGAGAAAGAGCAGACCACATTGTACGTTGCTGGCGTCAGCGAGCGCAATAATATCCCTATAAAAGGCAACCGTTCGTAGTATAGTCCGCCGAAAAGCACATGTTTGCTGTTTGCAAAGCATGTTGGAAGTGAGCGGCAGAAGCCTCATCTTAACTGCACGAGCTACAATCTTGTAATCGGAATTCAGTAGTGATATCGGCCGAAGATTTGTTACAGATTTTCCACCTCTGGTCTTAGGGAGGAGAACAATTTTACATTCTTTAAACTCTCCTGGAACAGACTGCCCCTGCAAGACCTCGTTCACCATGTCTGTGATCTTCGCTCCTAGTATGTGCCAGTACTTTTTATAAAATTCAATGGGAAGACCGTCAGGCCCAGGGGACTTGTTAGTAGGGGAACTGCAGATGATGTCGAAAACGTCTTCGTGACTGAAACCCGAAGAAAGACTTTCACTTTCGTCTGCAGTTATCCTCGAAGGAAGAACTTCAAGGAGTTGAGAAGCGCTGTCTGCATGGGGAGCGTTTGAAGTATAAGTCCTGACAAAGTAGCTGTAAAGTTCTCTGACGATATCGCGTTGATTTGTGACCGTCGTGCCATCTTCGAGTTTAAGTCCATCAATGAAAGCCCTCCTTCTATTCTTCGCGTGCTTGACAAGGTGATACAGGGCCACCGTTTCGTCTGCGCGTACTGATTTTACTTTGGATCGAACCTTAAGTCCTTCTAACTGCTCCCGTTTCAGACTGATTAATTTAGCTTTGATTCTCTTAATTTCCCCTATTCTAGTAGCCGTGGCATCCGCTCTGTCATACAAATCTCTTAATACGGAGTAATAAAATTCCATTGTCCTGCGAATTCCAGTAGCCCGTTCAATACCAAAGGACATAAGAACCCTGCGCAGTTTGGGCTTCGCTTTATAGGTCCACCATGCTATAATGCTAGGGAAGGCAGGAAGAGTGCGGAGGCACTGCTCCCAAGCACGCCTGACGGCCTCCTCCAGGTCTGAGTCGGTTAATAATGAAAGATTAAGATGCCACTGATTTTTAAACCAGCGCGTGGGTTGTTGTTGTAAGTTGATACACGCAACCACGCCACTGTGGTCTGAGAAACTGGTAGGAATAGTTTCTACATTTAATAAGTTAGTTGCTAAGTTTTCAGACACATAAATCCTGTCGATCCTGCTACAGGAATTTCCAACGATGTGTGTGTACCTCACTAAAGTTGGGTACCGAGCTTCCCAGGTGTCCTTGAGTTTAAGATCATAAACAAGACGGTTTAAATCAGGTGAATAATTAAAATTCGGTGTCTGATCTTTTCTGGACAATACACAATTAAAATCACCTCCAATGATCAGCTGCGGAGGATTGTTCCGCAGTAAATAAATGATATCTTCCTTATAAAAGCGGGCTCTGTCAGCTCTACGAGTACTCCCGGAAGGCGCGTACAAATTAATAACAGTAACGCCAAAAATAGTGACACTCAGTCCTCGACCGGATTCTAATCTTTCAATGTGGGCAAACGGAATACCTTCCCTAATTAAGACGGCAGTCCCCACGTTCGTTTCTGGGGAAGAATTGATTATTGCAACAAAACCGGTAAGGTTTATTTGCTGCAAGGCCACCTCTTGTAAAAGGGCGATGTCTGTATCCGACTCGTAAAGATATTGTTGTAGAGCACGCACCTTGACGTCAGACCGGATCTTGTTAATATTTAACGTTGTTATTTTATATGCCTGTGACATACTGAGACCTATGCAGGAAGGGGGGAGGAATTAATCATCGCCAACGGTCGGATCGTCATGCCATTCCATTTGTTTATCCGGTTGTGAAGCCAAGTCATGCTCGTTGTGTTTGCCCCCGGCATCTTTATTCTTAGTTTTCTTTCGGACAACGTTCACATTTGGTTGGATTCTGTTCCTGCGGCGCCCACTATGAGCCATCTCGGCAGACGGCGGCGTGGGCGGGTCGTGGGGAATGTCAACGGCCGACGACGGTCCCGACACTACGGCCTGAATCACTCGCGCCGTGTCCTCCGGCGGCAACCCAGCTGCGGAAGTACTTTCGCTGTCAACACGTTTGTTATCAAACTCCACATGAAGTGGTGTGTTGACATTTTCCGTCACCGACTGCTGTTTATGTTCGCGTTCCGTGTTATGACAACATTCCTGTTGTGTTGCCGTGTTGCGAGCCGCCGCCGTTGGCTGTTCGGCATCCTCAGCTAGAGGCGTGGTCTGTTTACTATCACGACTGTCTACGCCGTGGTGAACCCCTGCAGCGACCTGCTGTTCACATGTCGGTCGGTCCACCGGAACCTGTTGCTGTGGTTGGTTGGAGGGCCGACCATCCGTCCCCTGCGACGCCGCGACAGCAGCTGAAATGTCACTATGTGACATGCCAGAGGAAATATCGTCTACTAGAACGGAACCTTTTAAGAACTTAGTATCAGATCTACGTTCCTGCGAGTCCTGTCTCTTTGATTCTGGGGTACTGTGGGCTTCGTCCTCAGAACTACTACCGTCACAAGTCCTACGCCGTTTGTTGGTAGCAGTGTCTCCGGTCGCAAGTGTCGGTTCGTCCGTACTTGTCCGAGGCAAGGTTGGAAATTCCTCAATGCGCACGACTTCCTGTTCATGCAACGCAGCTACACCCCCGGCTGTAGCACTTTCTGCCGCTTGATTATCGGTAATAATCTCCGCGAGCGTTAGCCGTTTCCGTTGCTGTAAGGAATTTTTTAATACGAAAACCCGTTTAGGACAATCTTGACGCATGTGGCCACTCTCATTGCAGATGTGACACGTCAAAGTTTGACCAGAGTACGTAACTTGAACCCTGTAATCGCAAACCATAATATGGGAAGGAATATTGACTTTCACATGCATATCTACTGACCGAACACCACTGAAACACTGCAAGCGATGTTGGCTAGACCAGCGTTCATTTCGAATCTGTTTGACATCCCCATACTTGCTTAACACATCTTTTAAATAACAATTTTCAACTTCCGGGGGCAAATTAAAAATACGTACAGTTTTATATTCTACGTCGGCATTAGTAACGGTGACGGTACTTACAGAGTTATCCCGATGCCGGAATTCAACTCGCCCGCCATGCTTCATTAGTATCTTATCCAGCAACACAGGGTTCAGCAATTTGACAAAAAAACAATATTGCTCCATGTCGTAATATGCAGTGTGCACCTGATCAGAATTGATACCAATAACGTCCACTATCCAGTCATGAATTTCCAGCGATGTCGGTTGTACGTGACGGGTTGACTTTTCAAATTCAAAGCGGAGGGTACTTTTCCTGGGAAATAACCTGGCCATATCAGAAATTAACAAGCGGTCGAGGCCGCTAAATAATAACAAAGAAAACGGTTAGAAACTCCAAAACAATTAACGGAAAATTTCACTGCACTTATAACAGAAAGTAAACACAACACAAATATCACAACTCGCAAACTCTCCGGTTAACACCGCTCTCAGCACGTCCGTGTAGCTCCGTGTCTCAAGCGCGACTGAATACCGCTCGGCCATCCTGACACTTGATTTGATGCTCCTCGTTTGTTCTATTAGAGAACTTACAGTTGATGTAATTGTCGCATCCACGTTGCCACAGTACACCGGCATGAGTTCTGCACCCGTTACACGTTCGCCAGGTGCAGCCGCACAAATATAGCGCAGAATGTACCACCAAAAGAGTTTCTCAAATCCGTATAATCACGGCACTCAATACATTTTGTTCGAAACTAAGTCGTCTGTTACAGACATCAGAGATTAGACAGAATGCAGAGGTCTATCTGTCGAATAATATCTCAAGTTTTGGTCACGTTGTAATCTCCATAAAGTAATATTTTGAGTATATGAATTTATTTCGAGCTCTCTGTATTTCATCAGCGACTGTTATTGTACAGAGGATGTACTGGTCAGCCTGCACTGTTTCCTCACACTGTCGTTAGCACTCTGCATCTCCAGACAAGAGTCGTTTTTATACCACAAGTGTCCCTTTTGACGTGTTTGCGGCTGTGGCGCGGAAGTAACCTCACGAGGGAACGTCGTATTTACAACCAACACTCTCTGTTTGCAGCTCACACTACCGAAGAAACAGTTTGGTTGCCGTAGGTGCGCTTGTGTTTGATACAAATTTTTGGTTTCACTTAGGAGAACACGGCCAGAATCGTGCTGTTGCACTTTACAAAGGATCTCAACGATACACAGGGTGCTCCAGAGAAGCGACAAAATCTGTGTCAGGAGTGGGATTCGAACCCACGCCCTCATTCGAGGACCAGAAGGCTCTAGCTGCTACTGCAGCCAAGGTTTTTCCTTGAGTCTGGCGCCTTAGACCGCTCGGCCATCCTGACACTTGATTTGATGCTCCTCGTTTGTTCTATTAGAGAACTTACAGTTGATGTAATTGTCGCATCCACGTTGCCACAGTACACCGGCATGAGTTCTGCACCCGTTACACGTTCGCCAGGTGCAGCCGCACAAATATAGCGCAGAATGTACCACCAAAAGAGTTTCTCAAATCCGTATAATCACGGCACTCAATACATTTTGTTCGAAACTAAGTCGTCTGTTACAGACATCAGAGATTAGACAGAATGCAGAGGTCTATCTGTCGAATAATATCTCAAGTTTTGGTCACGTTGTAATCTCCATAAAGTAATATTTTGAGTATATGAATTTATTTCGAGCTCTCTGTATTTCATCAGCGACTGTTGTTGTACAGAGGATGTACTGGTCAGCCTGCACTGTTTCCTCACACTGTCGTTAGCACTCTGCATCTCCAGACAAGAGTCGTTTTTATACCACAAGTGTCCCTTTTGACGTGTTTGCGGCTGTGGCGCGGAAGTAACCTCACGAGGGAACGTCGTATTTACAACCAACACTCTCTGTTTGTAGCTCACACTACCGAAGAAACAGTTTGGTTGCCGTAGGTGCGCTTGTGTTTGATACAAATTTTTGGTTTCACTTAGGAGAACACGGCCAGAATCGTGCTGTTGCACTTTACAAAGGATCTCAACGATACACAGGGTGCTCCAGAGAAGCGACAAAATCTGTGTCAGGAGTGGGATTCGAACCCACGCCCTCATTCGAGGACCAGAAGGCTCTAGCTGCTACTGCAGCCAAGGTTTTTCCTTGAGTCTGGCGCCTTAGACCGCTCGGCCATCCTGACACTTGATTTGATGCTCCTCGTTTGTTCTATTAGAGAACTTACAGTTGATGTAATTGTCGCATCCACGTTGCCACAGTACACCGGCATGAGTTCTGCACCCGTTACACGTTCGCCAGGTGCAGCCGCACAAATATAGCGCAGAATGTACCACCAAAAGAGTTTCTCAAATCCGTATAATCACGGCACTCAATACATTTTGTTCGAAACTAAGTCGTCTGTTACAGACATCAGAGATTAGACAGAATGCAGAGGTCTATCTGTCGAATAATATCTCAAGTTTTGGTCACGTTGTAATCTCCATAAAGTAATATTTTGAGTATATGAATTTATTTCGAGCTCTCTGTATTTCATCAGCGACTGTTATTGTACAGAGGATGTACTGGTCAGCCTGCACTGTTTCCTCACACTGTCGTTAGCACTCTGCATCTCCAGACAAGAGTCGTTTTTATACCACAAGTGTCCCTTTTGACGTGTTTGCGGCTGTGGCGCGGAAGTAACCTCACGAGGGAACGTCGTATTTACAACCAACACTCTCTGTTTGTAGCTCACACTACCGAAGAAACAGTTTGGTTGCCGTAGGTGCGCTTGTGTTTGATACAAATTTTTGGTTTCACTTAGGAGAACACGGCCAGAATCGTGCTGTTGCACTTTACAAAGGATCTCAACGATACACAGGGTGCTCCAGAGAAGCGACAAAATCTGTGTCAGGAGTGGGATTCGAACCCACGCCCTCATTCGAGGACCAGAAGGCTCTAGCTGCTACTGCAGCCAAGGTTTTTCCTTGAGTCTGGCGCCTTAGACCGCTCGGCCATCCTGACACTTGATTTGATGCTCCTCGTTTGTTCTATTAGAGAACTTACAGTTGATGTAATTGTCGCATCCACGTTGCCACAGTACACCGGCATGAGTTCTGCACCCGTTACACGTTCGCCAGGTGCAGCCGCACAAATATAGCGCAGAATGTACCACCAAAAGAGTTTCTCAAATCCGTATAATCACGGCACTCAATACATTTTGTTCGAAACTAAGTCGTCTGTTACAGACATCAGAGATTAGACAGAATGCAGAGGTCTATCTGTCGAATAATATCTCAAGTTTTGGTCACGTTGTAATCTCCATAAAGTAATATTTTGAGTATATGAATTTATTTCGAGCTCTCTGTATTTCATCAGCGACTGTTATTGTACAGAGGATGTACTGGTCAGCCTGCACTGTTTCCTCACACTGTCGTTAGCACTCTGCATCTCCAGACAAGAGTCGTTTTTATACCACAAGTGTCCCTTTTGACGTGTTTGCGGCTGTGGCGCGGAAGTAACCTCACGAGGGAACGTCGTATTTACAACCAACACTCTCTGTTTGTAGCTCACACTACCGAAGAAACAGTTTGGTTGCCGTAGGTGCGCTTGTGTTTGATACAAATTTTTGGTTTCACTTAGGAGAACACGGCCAGAATCGTGCTGTTGCACTTTACAAAGGATCTCAACGATACACAGGGTGCTCCAGAGAAGCGACAAAATCTGTGTCAGGAGTGGGATTCGAACCCACGCCCTCATTCGAGGACCAGAAGGCTCTAGCTGCTACTGCAGCCAAGGTTTTTCCTTGAGTCTGGCGCCTTAGACCGCTCGGCCATCCTGACACTTGATTTGATGCTCCTCGTTTGTTCTATTAGAGAACTTACAGTTGATGTAATTGTCGCATCCACGTTGCCACAGTACACCGGCATGAGTTCTGCACCCGTTACACGTTCGCCAGGTGCAGCCGCACAAATATAGCGCAGAATGTACCACCAAAAGAGTTTCTCAAATCCGTATAATCACGGCACTCAATACATTTTGTTCGAAACTAAGTCGTCTGTTACAGACATCAGAGATTAGACAGAATGCAGAGGTCTATCTGTCGAATAATATCTCAAGTTTTGGTCACGTTGTAATCTCCATAAAGTAATATTTTGAGTATATGAATTTATTTCGAGCTCTCTGTATTTCATCAGCGACTGTTATTGTACAGAGGATGTACTGGTCAGCCTGCACTGTTTCCTCACACTGTCGTTAGCACTCTGCATCTCCAGACAAGAGTCGTTTTTATACCACAAGTGTCCCTTTTGACGTGTTTGCGGCTGTGGCGCGGAAGTAACCTCACGAGGGAACGTCGTATTTACAACCAACACTCTCTGTTTGTAGCTCACACTACCGAAGAAACAGTTTGGTTGCCGTAGGTGCGCTTGTGTTTGATACAAATTTTTGGTTTCACTTAGGAGAACACGGCCAGAATCGTGCTGTTGCACTTTACAAAGGATCTCAACGATACACAGGGTGCTCCAGAGAAGCGACAAAATCTGTGTCAGGAGTGGGATTCGAACCCACGCCCTCATTCGAGGACCAGAAGGCTCTAGCTGCTACTGCAGCCAAGGTTTTTCCTTGAGTCTGGCGCCTTAGACCGCTCGGCCATCCTGACACTTGATTTGATGCTCCTCGTTTGTTCTATTAGAGAACTTACAGTTGATGTAATTGTCGCATCCACGTTGCCACAGTACACCGGCATGAGTTCTGCACCCGTTACACGTTCGCCAGGTGCAGCCGCACAAATATAGCGCAGAATGTACCACCAAAAGAGTTTCTCAAATCCGTATAATCACGGCACTCAATACATTTTGTTCGAAACTAAGTCGTCTGTTACAGACATCAGAGATTAGACAGAATGCAGAGGTCTATCTGTCGAATAATATCTCAAGTTTTGGTCACGTTGTAATCTCCATAAAGTAATATTTTGAGTATATGAATTTATTTCGAGCTCTCTGTATTTCATCAGCGACTGTTATTGTACAGAGGATGTACTGGTCAGCCTGCACTGTTTCCTCACACTGTCGTTAGCACTCTGCATCTCCAGACAAGAGTCGTTTTTATACCACAAGTGTCCCTTTTGACGTGTTTGCGGCTGTGGCGCGGAAGTAACCTCACGAGGGAACGTCGTATTTACAACCAACACTCTCTGTTTGTAGCTCACACTACCGAAGAAACAGTTTGGTTGCCGTAGGTGCGCTTGTGTTTGATACAAATTTTTGGTTTCACTTAGGAGAACACGGCCAGAATCGTGCTGTTGCACTTTACAAAGGATCTCAACGATACACAGGGTGCTCCAGAGAAGCGACAAAATCTGTGTCAGGAGTGGGATTCGAACCCACGCCCTCATTCGAGGACCAGAAGGCTCTAGCTGCTACTGCAGCCAAGGTTTTTCCTTGAGTCTGGCGCCTTAGACCGCTCGGCCATCCTGACACTTGATTTGATGCTCCTCGTTTGTTCTATTAGAGAACTTACAGTTGATGTAATTGTCGCATCCACGTTGCCACAGTACACCGGCATGAGTTCTGCACCCGTTACACGTTCGCCAGGTGCAGCCGCACAAATATAGCGCAGAATGTACCACCAAAAGAGTTTCTCAAATCCGTATAATCACGGCACTCAATACATTTTGTTCGAAACTAAGTCGTCTGTTACAGACATCAGAGATTAGACAGAATGCAGAGGTCTATCTGTCGAATAATATCTCAAGTTTTGGTCACGTTGTAATCTCCATAAAGTAATATTTTGAGTATATGAATTTATTTCGAGCTCTCTGTATTTCATCAGCGACTGTTATTGTACAGAGGATGTACTGGTCAGCCTGCACTGTTTCCTCACACTGTCGTTAGCACTCTGCATCTCCAGACAAGAGTCGTTTTTATACCACAAGTGTCCCTTTTGACGTGTTTGCGGCTGTGGCGCGGAAGTAACCTCACGAGGGAACGTCGTATTTACAACCAACACTCTCTGTTTGTAGCTCACACTACCGAAGAAACAGTTTGGTTGCCGTAGGTGCGCTTGTGTTTGATACAAATTTTTGGTTTCACTTAGGAGAACACGGCCAGAATCGTGCTGTTGCACTTTACAAAGGATCTCAACGATACACAGGGTGCTCCAGAGAAGCGACAAAATCTGTGTCAGGAGTGGGATTCGAACCCACGCCCTCATTCGAGGACCAGAAGGCTCTAGCTGCTACTGCAGCCAAGGTTTTTCCTTGAGTCTGGCGCCTTAGACCGCTCGGCCATCCTGACACTTGATTTGATGCTCCTCGTTTGTTCTATTAGAGAACTTACAGTTGATGTAATTGTCGCATCCACGTTGCCACAGTACACCGGCATGAGTTCTGCACCCGTTACACGTTCGCCAGGTGCAGCCGCACAAATATAGCGCAGAATGTACCACCAAAAGAGTTTCTCAAATCCGTATAATCACGGCACTCAATACATTTTGTTCGAAACTAAGTCGTCTGTTACAGACATCAGAGATTAGACAGAATGCAGAGGTCTATCTGTCGAATAATATCTCAAGTTTTGGTCACGTTGTAATCTCCATAAAGTAATATTTTGAGTATATGAATTTATTTCGAGCTCTCTGTATTTCATCAGCGACTGTTATTGTACAGAGGATGTACTGGTCAGCCTGCACTGTTTCCTCACACTGTCGTTAGCACTCTGCATCTCCAGACAAGAGTCGTTTTTATACCACAAGTGTCCCTTTTGACGTGTTTGCGGCTGTGGCGCGGAAGTAACCTCACGAGGGAACGTCGTATTTACAACCAACACTCTCTGTTTGTAGCTCACACTACCGAAGAAACAGTTTGGTTGCCGTAGGTGCGCTTGTGTTTGATACAAATTTTTGGTTTCACTTAGGAGAACACGGCCAGAATCGTGCTGTTGCACTTTACAAAGGATCTCAACGATACACAGGGTGCTCCAGAGAAGCGACAAAATCTGTGTCAGGAGTGGGATTCGAACCCACGCCCTCATTCGAGGACCAGAAGGCTCTAGCTGCTACTGCAGCCAAGGTTTTTCCTTGAGTCTGGCGCCTTAGACCGCTCGGCCATCCTGACACTTGATTTGATGCTCCTCGTTTGTTCTATTAGAGAACTTACAGTTGATGTAATTGTCGCATCCACGTTGCCACAGTACACCGGCATGAGTTCTGCACCCGTTACACGTTCGCCAGGTGCAGCCGCACAAATATAGCGCAGAATGTACCACCAAAAGAGTTTCTCAAATCCGTATAATCACGGCACTCAATACATTTTGTTCGAAACTAAGTCGTCTGTTACAGACATCAGAGATTAGACAGAATGCAGAGGTCTATCTGTCGAATAATATCTCAAGTTTTGGTCACGTTGTAATCTCCATAAAGTAATATTTTGAGTATATGAATTTATTTCGAGCTCTCTGTATTTCATCAGCGACTGTTATTGTACAGAGGATGTACTGGTCAGCCTGCACTGTTTCCTCACACTGTCGTTAGCACTCTGCATCTCCAGACAAGAGTCGTTTTTATACCACAAGTGTCCCTTTTGACGTGTTTGCGGCTGTGGCGCGGAAGTAACCTCACGAGGGAACGTCGTATTTACAACCAACACTCTCTGTTTGTAGCTCACACTACCGAAGAAACAGTTTGGTTGCCGTAGGTGCGCTTGTGTTTGATACAAATTTTTGGTTTCACTTAGGAGAACACGGCCAGAATCGTGCTGTTGCACTTTACAAAGGATCTCAACGATACACAGGGTGCTCCAGAGAAGCGACAAAATCTGTGTCAGGAGTGGGATTCGAACCCACGCCCTCATTCGAGGACCAGAAGGCTCTAGCTGCTACTGCAGCCAAGGTTTTTCCTTGAGTCTGGCGCCTTAGACCGCTCGGCCATCCTGACACTTGATTTGATGCTCTTCGTTTGTTCTATTAGAGAACTTACAGTTGATGTAATTGTCGCATCCACGTTGCCACAGTACACCGGCATGAGTTCTGCACCCGTTACACGTTCGCCAGGTGCAGCCGCACAAATATAGCGCAGAATGTACCACCAAAAGAGTTTCTCAAATCCGTATAATCACGGCACTCAATACATTTTGTTCGAAACTAAGTCGTCTGTTACAGACATCAGAGATTAGACAGAATGCAGAGGTCTATCTGTCGAATAATATCTCAAGTTTTGGTCACGTTGTAATCTCCATAAAGTAATATTTTGAGTATATGAATTTATTTCGAGCTCTCTGTATTTCATCAGCGACTGTTATTGTACAGAGGATGTACTGGTCAGCCTGCACTGTTTCCTCACACTGTCGTTAGCACTCTGCATCTCCAGACAAGAGTCGTTTTTATACCACAAGTGTCCCTTTTGACGTGTTTGCGGCTGTGGCGCGGAAGTAACCTCACGAGGGAACGTCGTATTTACAACCAACACTCTCTGTTTGTAGCTCACACTACCGAAGAAACAGTTTGGTTGCCGTAGGTGCGCTTGTGTTTGATACAAATTTTTGGTTTCACTTAGGAGAACACGGCCAGAATCGTGCTGTTGCACTTTACAAAGGATCTCAACGATACACAGGGTGCTCCAGAGAAGCGACAAAATCTGTGTCAGGAGTGGGATTCGAACCCACGCCCTCATTCGAGGACCAGAAGGCTCTAGCTGCTACTGCAGCCAAGGTTTTTCCTTGAGTCTGGCGCCTTAGACCGCTCGGCCATCCTGACACTTGATTTGATGCTCCTCGTTTGTTCTATTAGAGAACTTACAGTTGATGTAATTGTCGCATCCACGTTGCCACAGTACACCGGCATGAGTTCTGCACCCGTTACACGTTCGCCAGGTGCAGCCGCACAAATATAGCGCAGAATGTACCACCAAAAGAGTTTCTCAAATCCGTATAATCACGGCACTCAATACATTTTGTTCGAAACTAAGTCGTCTGTTACAGACATCAGAGATTAGACAGAATGCAGAGGTCTATCTGTCGAATAATATCTCAAGTTTTGGTCACGTTGTAATCTCCATAAAGTAATATTTTGAGTATATGAATTTATTTCGAGCTCTCTGTATTTCATCAGCGACTGTTATTGTACAGAGGATGTACTGGTCAGCCTGCACTGTTTCCTCACACTGTCGTTAGCACTCTGCATCTCCAGACAAGAGTCGTTTTTATACCACAAGTGTCCCTTTTGACGTGTTTGCGGCTGTGGCGCGGAAGTAACCTCACGAGGGAACGTCGTATTTACAACCAACACTCTCTGTTTGTAGCTCACACTACCGAAGAAACAGTTTGGTTGCCGTAGGTGCGCTTGTGTTTGATACAAATTTTTGGTTTCACTTAGGAGAACACGGGCAGAATCGTGCTGTTGCACTTTACAAAGGATCTCAACGATACACAGGGTGCTCCAGAGAAGCGACAAAATCTGTGTCAGGAGTGGGATTCGAACCCACGCCCTCATTCGAGGACCAGAAGGCTCTAGCTGCTACTGCAGCCAAGGTTTTTCCTTGAGTCTGGCGCCTTAGACCGCTCGGCCATCCTGACACTTGATTTGATGCTCCTCGTTTGTTCTATTAGAGAACTTACAGTTGATGTAATTGTCGCATCCACGTTGCCACAGTACACCGGCATGAGTTCTGCACCCGTTACACGTTCGCCAGGTGCAGCCGCACAAATATAGCGCAGAATGTACCACCAAAAGAGTTTCTCAAATCCGTATAATCACGGCACTCAATACATTTTGTTCGAAACTAAGTCGTCTGTTACAGACATCAGAGATTAGACAGAATGCAGAGGTCTATCTGTCGAATAATATCTCAAGTTTTGGTCACGTTGTAATCTCCATAAAGTAATATTTTGAGTATATGAATTTATTTCGAGCTCTCTGTATTTCATCAGCGACTGTTATTGTACAGAGGATGTACTGGTCAGCCTGCACTGTTTCCTCACACTGTCGTTAGCACTCTGCATCTCCAGACAAGAGTCGTTTTTATACCACAAGTGTCCCTTTTGACGTGTTTGCGGCTGTGGCGCGGAAGTAACCTCACGAGGGAACGTCGTATTTACAACCAACACTCTCTGTTTGTAGCTCACACTACCGAAGAAACAGTTTGGTTGCCGTAGGTGCGCTTGTGTTTGATACAAATTTTTGGTTTCACTTAGGAGAACACGGCCAGAATCGTGCTGTTGCACTTTACAAAGGATCTCAACGATACACAGGGTGCTCCAGAGAAGCGACAAAATCTGTGTCAGGAGTGGGATTCGAACCCACGCCCTCATTCGAGGACCAGAAGGCTCTAGCTGCTACTGCAGCCAAGGTTTTTCCTTGAGTCTGGCGCCTTAGACCGCTCGGCCATCCTGACACTTGATTTGATGCTCCTCGTTTGTTCTATTAGAGAACTTACAGTTGATGTAATTGTCGCATCCACGTTGCCACAGTACACCGGCATGAGTTCTGCACCCGTTACACGTTCGCCAGGTGCAGCCGCACAAATATAGCGCAGAATGTACCACCAAAAGAGTTTCTCAAATCCGTATAATCACGGCACTCAATACATTTTGTTCGAAACTAAGTCGTCTGTTACAGACATCAGAGATTAGACAGAATGCAGAGGTCTATCTGTCGAATAATATCTCAAGTTTTGGTCACGTTGTAATCTCCATAAAGTAATATTTTGAGTATATGAATTTATTTCGAGCTCTCTGTATTTCATCAGCGACTGTTATTGTACAGAGGATGTACTGGTCAGCCTGCACTGTTTCCTCACACTGTCGTTAGCACTCTGCATCTCCAGACAAGAGTCGTTTTTATACCACAAGTGTCCCTTTTGACGTGTTTGCGGCTGTGGCGCGGAAGTAACCTCACGAGGGAACGTCGTATTTACAACCAACACTCTCTGTTTGTAGCTCACACTACCGAAGAAACAGTTTGGTTGCCGTAGGTGCGCTTGTGTTTGATACAAATTTTTGGTTTCACTTAGGAGAACACGGCCAGAATCGTGCTGTTGCACTTTACAAAGGATCTCAACGATACACAGGGTGCTCCAGAGAAGCGACAAAATCTGTGTCAGGAGTGGGATTCGAACCCACGCCCTCATTCGAGGACCAGAAGGCTCTAGCTGCTACTGCAGCCAAGGTTTTTCCTTGAGTCTGGCGCCTTAGACCGCTCGGCCATCCTGACACTTGATTTGATGCTCCTCGTTTGTTCTATTAGAGAACTTACAGTTGATGTAATTGTCGCATCCACGTTGCCACAGTACACCGGCATGAGTTCTGCACCCGTTACACGTTCGCCAGGTGCAGCCGCACAAATATAGCGCAGAATGTACCACCAAAAGAGTTTCTCAAATCCGTATAATCACGGCACTCAATACATTTTGTTCGAAACTAAGTCGTCTGTTACAGACATCAGAGATTAGACAGAATGCAGAGGTCTATCTGTCGAATAATATCTCAAGTTTTGGTCACGTTGTAATCTCCATAAAGTAATATTTTGAGTATATGAATTTATTTCGAGCTCTCTGTATTTCATCAGCGACTGTTATTGTACAGAGGATGTACTGGTCAGCCTGCACTGTTTCCTCACACTGTCGTTAGCACTCTGCATCTCCAGACAAGAGTCGTTTTTATACCACAAGTGTCCCTTTTGACGTGTTTGCGGCTGTGGCGCGGAAGTAACCTCACGAGGGAACGTCGTATTTACAACCAACACTCTCTGTTTGTAGCTCACACTACCGAAGAAACAGTTTGGTTGCCGTAGGTGCGCTTGTGTTTGATACAAATTTTTGGTTTCACTTAGGAGAACACGGCCAGAATCGTGCTGTTGCACTTTACAAAGGATCTCAACGATACACAGGGTGCTCCAGAGAAGCGACAAAATCTGTGTCAGGAGTGGGATTCGAACCCACGCCCTCATTCGAGGACCAGAAGGCTCTAGCTGCTACTGCAGCCAAGGTTTTTCCTTGAGGCTGGCGCCTTAGACCGCTCGGCCATCCTGACACTTGATTTGATGCTCCTCGTTTGTTCTATTAGAGAACTTACAGTTGATGTAATTGTCGCATCCACGTTGCCACAGTACACCGGCATGAGTTCTGCACCCGTTACACGTTCGCCAGGTGCAGCCGCACAAATATAGCGCAGAATGTACCACCAAAAGAGTTTCTCAAATCCGTATAATCACGGCACTCAATACATTTTGTTCGAAACTAAGTCGTCTGTTACAGACATCAGAGATTAGACAGAATGCAGAGGTCTATCTGTCGAATAATATCTCAAGTTTTGGTCACGTTGTAATCTCCATAAAGTAATATTTTGAGTATATGAATTTATTTCGAGCTCTCTGTATTTCATCAGCGACTGTTATTGTACAGAGGATGTACTGGTCAGCCTGCACTGTTTCCTCACACTGTCGTTAGCACTCTGCATCTCCAGACAAGAGTCGTTTTTATACCACAAGTGTCCCTTTTGACGTGTTTGCGGCTGTGGCGCGGAAGTAACCTCACGAGGGAACGTCGTATTTACAACCAACACTCTCTGTTTGTAGCTCACACTACCGAAGAAACAGTTTGGTTGCCGTAGGTGCGCTTGTGTTTGATACAAATTTTTGGTTTCACTTAGGAGAACACGGCCAGAATCGTGCTGTTGCACTTTACAAAGGATCTCAACGATACACAGGGTGCTCCAGAGAAGCGACAAAATCTGTGTCAGGAGTGGGATTCGAACCCACGCCCTCATTCGAGGACCAGAAGGCTCTAGCTGCTACTGCAGCCAAGGTTTTTCCTTGAGTCTGGCGCCTTAGACCGCTCGGCCATCCTGACACTTGATTTGATGCTCCTCGTTTGTTCTATTAGAGAACTTACAGTTGATGTAATTGTCGCATCCACGTTGCCACAGTACACCGGCATGAGTTCTGCACCCGTTACACGTTCGCCAGGTGCAGCCGCACAAATATAGCGCAGAATGTACCACCAAAAGAGTTTCTCAAATCCGTATAATCACGGCACTCAATACATTTTGTTCGAAACTAAGTCGTCTGTTACAGACATCAGAGATTAGACAGAATGCAGAGGTCTATCTGTCGAATAATATCTCAAGTTTTGGTCACGTTGTAATCTCCATAAAGTAATATTTTGAGTATATGAATTTATTTCGAGCTCTCTGTATTTCATCAGCGACTGTTATTGTACAGAGGATGTACTGGTCAGCCTGCACTGTTTCCTCACACTGTCGTTAGCACTCTGCATCTCCAGACAAGAGTCGTTTTTATACCACAAGTGTCCCTTTTGACGTGTTTGCGGCTGTGGCGCGGAAGTAACCTCACGAGGGAACGTCGTATTTACAACCAACACTCTCTGTTTGTAGCTCACACTACCGAAGAAACAGTTTGGTTGCCGTAGGTGCGCTTGTGTTTGATACAAATTTTTGGTTTCACTTAGGAGAACACGGCCAGAATCGTGCTGTTGCACTTTACAAAGGATCTCAACGATACACAGGGTGCTCCAGAGAAGCGACAAAATCTGTGTCAGGAGTGGGATTCGAACCCACGCCCTCATTCGAGGACCAGAAGGCTCTAGCTGCTACTGCAGCCAAGGTTTTTCCTTGAGTCTGGCGCCTTAGACCGCTCGGCCATCCTGACACTTGATTTGATGCTCCTCGTTTGTTCTATTAGAGAACTTACAGTTGATGTAATTGTCGCATCCACGTTGCCACAGTACACCGGCATGAGTTCTGCACCCGTTACACGTTCGCCAGGTGCAGCCGCACAAATATAGCGCAGAATGTACCACCAAAAGAGTTTCTCAAATCCGTATAATCACGGCACTCAATACATTTTGTTCGAAACTAAGTCGTCTGTTACAGACATCAGAGATTAGACAGAATGCAGAGGTCTATCTGTCGAATAATATCTCAAGTTTTGGTCACGTTGTAATCTCCATAAAGTAATATTTTGAGTATATGAATTTATTTCGAGCTCTCTGTATTTCATCAGCGACTGTTATTGTACAGAGGATGTACTGGTCAGCCTGCACTGTTTCCTCACACTGTCGTTAGCACTCTGCATCTCCAGACAAGAGTCGTTTTTATACCACAAGTGTCCCTTTTGACGTGTTTGCGGCTGTGGCGCGGAAGTAACCTCACGAGGGAACGTCGTATTTACAACCAACACTCTCTGTTTGTAGCTCACACTACCGAAGAAACAGTTTGGTTGCCGTAGGTGCGCTTGTGTTTGATACAAATTTTTGGTTTCACTTAGGAGAACACGGCCAGAATCGTGCTGTTGCACTTTACAAAGGATCTCAACGATACACAGGGTGCTCCAGAGAAGCGACAAAATCTGTGTCAGGAGTGGGATTCGAACCCACGCCCTCATTCGAGGACCAGAAAGCTCTAGCTGCTACTGCAGCCAAGGTTTTTCCTTGAGTCTGGCGCCTTAGACCGCTCGGCCATCCTGACACTTGATTTGATGCTCCTCGTTTGTTCTATTAGAGAACTTACAGTTGATGTAATTGTCGCATCCACGTTGCCACAGTACACCGGCATGAGTTCTGCACCCGTTACACGTTCGCCAGGTGCAGCCGCACAAATATAGCGCAGAATGTACCACCAAAAGAGTTTCTCAAATCCGTATAATCACGGCACTCAATACATTTTGTTCGAAACTAAGTCGTCTGTTACAGACATCAGAGATTAGACAGAATGCAGAGGTCTATCTGTCGAATAATATCTCAAGTTTTGGTCACGTTGTAATCTCCATAAAGTAATATTTTGAGTATATGAATTTATTTCGAGCTCTCTGTATTTCATCAGCGACTGTTATTGTACAGAGGATGTACTGGTCAGCCTGCACTGTTTCCTCACACTGTCGTTAGCACTCTGCATCTCCAGACAAGAGTCGTTTTTATACCACAAGTGTCCCTTTTGACGTGTTTGCGGCTGTGGCGCGGAAGTAACCTCACGAGGGAACGTCGTATTTACAACCAACACTCTCTGTTTGTAGCTCACACTACCGAAGAAACAGTTTGGTTGCCGTAGGTGCGCTTGTGTTTGATACAAATTTTTGGTTTCACTTAGGAGAACACGGCCAGAATCGTGCTGTTGCACTTTACAAAGGATCTCAACGATACACAGGGTGCTCCAGAGAAGCGACAAAATCTGTGTCAGGAGTGGGATTCGAACCCACGCCCTCATTCGAGGACCAGAAGGCTCTAGCTGCTACTGCAGCCAAGGTTTTTCCTTGAGTCTGGCGCCTTAGACCGCTCGGCCATCCTGACACTTGATTTGATGCTCCTCGTTTGTTCTATTAGAGAACTTACAGTTGATGTAATTGTCGCATCCACGTTGCCACAGTACACCGGCATGAGTTCTGCACCCGTTACACGTTCGCCAGGTGCAGCCGCACAAATATAGCGCAGAATGTACCACCAAAAGAGTTTCTCAAATCCGTATAATCACGGCACTCAATACATTTTGTTCGAAACTAAGTCGTCTGTTACAGACATCAGAGATTAGACAGAATGCAGAGGTCTATCTGTCGAATAATATCTCAAGTTTTGGTCACGTTGTAATCTCCATAAAGTAATATTTTGAGTATATGAATTTATTTCGAGCTCTCTGTATTTCATCAGCGACTGTTATTGTACAGAGGATGTACTGGTCAGCCTGCACTGTTTCCTCACACTGTCGTTAGCACTCTGCATCTCCAGACAAGAGTCGTTTTTATACCACAAGTGTCCCTTTTGACGTGTTTGCGGCTGTGGCGCGGAAGTAACCTCACGAGGGAACGTCGTATTTACAACCAACACTCTCTGTTTGTAGCTCACACTACCGAAGAAACAGTTTGGTTGCCGTAGGTGCGCTTGTGTTTGATACAAATTTTTGGTTTCACTTAGGAGAACACGGCCAGAATCGTGCTGTTGCACTTTACAAAGGATCTCAACGATACACAGGGTGCTCCAGAGAAGCGACAAAATCTGTGTCAGGAGTGGGATTCGAACCCACGCCCTCATTCGAGGACCAGAAGGCTCTAGCTGCTACTGCAGCCAAGGTTTTTCCTTGAGTCTGGCGCCTTAGACCGCTCGGCCATCCTGACACTTGATTTGATGCTCCTCGTTTGTTCTATTAGAGAACTTACAGTTGATGTAATTGTCGCATCCACGTTGCCACAGTACACCGGCATGAGTTCTGCACCCGTTACACGTTCGCCAGGTGCAGCCGCACAAATATAGCGCAGAATGTACCACCAAAAGAGTTTCTCAAATCCGTATAATCACGGCACTCAATACATTTTGTTCGAAACTAAGTCGTCTGTTACAGACATCAGAGATTAGACAGAATGCAGAGGTCTATCTGTCGAATAATATCTCAAGTTTTGGTCACGTTGTAATCTCCATAAAGTAATATTTTGAGTATATGAATTTATTTCGAGCTCTCTGTATTTCATCAGCGACTGTTATTGTACAGAGGATGTACTGGTCAGCCTGCACTGTTTCCTCACACTGTCGTTAGCACTCTGCATCTCCAGACAAGAGTCGTTTTTATACCACAAGTGTCCCTTTTGACGTGTTTGCGGCTGTGGCGCGGAAGTAACCTCACGAGGGAACGTCGTATTTACAACCAACACTCTCTGTTTGTAGCTCACACTACCGAAGAAACAGTTTGGTTGCCGTAGGTGCGCTTGTGTTTGATACAAATTTTTGGTTTCACTTAGGAGAACACGGCCAGAATCGTGCTGTTGCACTTTACAAAGGATCTCAACGATACACAGGGTGCTCCAGAGAAGCGACAAAATCTGTGTCAGGAGTGGGATTCGAACCCACGCCCTCATTCGAGGACCAGAAGGCTCTAGCTGCTACTGCAGCCAAGGTTTTTCCTTGAGTCTGGCGCCTTAGACCGCTCGGCCATCCTGACACTTGATTTGATGTTCCTCGTTTGTTCTATTAGAGAACTTACAGTTGATGTAATTGTCGCATCCACGTTGCCACAGTACACCGGCATGAGTTCTGCACCCGTTACACGTTCGCCAGGTGCAGCCGCACAAATATAGCGCAGAATGTACCACCAAAAGAGTTTCTCAAATCCGTATAATCACGGCACTCAATACATTTTGTTCGAAACTAAGTCGTCTGTTACAGACATCAGAGATTAGACAGAATGCAGAGGTCTATCTGTCGAATAATATCTCAAGTTTTGGTCACGTTGTAATCTCCATAAAGTAATATTTTGAGTATATGAATTTATTTCGAGCTCTCTGTATTTCATCAGCGACTGTTATTGTACAGAGGATGTACTGGTCAGCCTGCACTGTTTCCTCACACTGTCGTTAGCACTCTGCATCTCCAGACAAGAGTCGTTTTTATACCACAAGTGTCCCTTTTGACGTGTTTGCGGCTGTGGCGCGGAAGTAACCTCACGAGGGAACGTCGTATTTACAACCAACACTCTCTGTTTGTAGCTCACACTACCGAAGAAACAGTTTGGTTGCCGTAGGTGCGCTTGTGTTTGATACAAATTTTTGGTTTCACTTAGGAGAACACGGCCAGAATCGTGCTGTTGCACTTTACAAAGGATCTCAACGATACACAGGGTGCTCCAGAGAAGCGACAAAATCTGTTTCAGGAGTGGGATTCGAACCCACGCCCTCATTCGAGGACCAGAAGGCTCTAGCTGCTACTGCAGCCAAGGTTTTTCCTTGAGTCTGGCGCCTTAGACCGCTCGGCCATCCTGACACTTGATTTGATGCTCCTCGTTTGTTCTATTAGAGAACTTACAGTTGATGTAATTGTCGCATCCACGTTGCCACAGTACACCGGCATGAGTTCTGCACCCGTTACACGTTCGCCAGGTGCAGCCGCACAAATATAGCGCAGAATGTACCACCAAAAGAGTTTCTCAAATCCGTATAATCACGGCACTCAATACATTTTGTTCGAAACTAAGTCGTCTGTTACAGACATCAGAGATTAGACAGAATGCAGAGGTCTATCTGTCGAATAATATCTCAAGTTTTGGTCACGTTGTAATCTCCATAAAGTAATATTTTGAGTATATGAATTTATTTCGAGCTCTCTGTATTTCATCAGCGACTGTTATTGTACAGAGGATGTACTGGTCAGCCTGCACTGTTTCCTCACACTGTCGTTAGCACTCTGCATCTCCAGACAAGAGTCGTTTTTATACCACAAGTGTCCCTTTTGACGTGTTTGCGGCTGTGGCGCGGAAGTAACCTCACGAGGGAACGTCGTATTTACAACCAACACTCTCTGTTTGTAGCTCACACTACCGAAGAAACAGTTTGGTTGCCGTAGGTGCGCTTGTGTTTGATACAAATTTTTGGTTTCACTTAGGAGAACACGGCCAGAATCGTGCTGTTGCACTTTACAAAGGATCTCAACGATACACAGGGTGCTCCAGAGAAGCGACAAAATCTGTGTCAGGAGTGGGATTCGAACCCACGCCCTAATTCGAGGACCAGAAGGCTCTAGCTGCTACTGCAGCCAAGGTTTTTCCTTGAGTCTGGCGCCTTAGACCGCTCGGCCATCCTGACACTTGATTTGATGCTCCTCGTTTGTTCTATTAGAGAACTTACAGTTGATGTAATTGTCGCATCCACGTTGCCACAGTACACCGGCATGAGTTCTGCACCCGTTACACGTTCGCCAGGTGCAGCCGCACAAATATAGCGCAGAATGTACCACCAAAAGAGTTTCTCAAATCCGTATAATCACGGCACTCAATACATTTTGTTCGAAACTAAGTCGTCTGTTACAGACATCAGAGATTAGACAGAATGCAGAGGTCTATCTGTCGAATAATATCTCAAGTTTTGGTCACGTTGTAATCTCCATAAAGTAATATTTTGAGTATATGAATTTATTTCGAGCTCTCTGTATTTCATCAGCGACTGTTATTGTACAGAGGATGTACTGGTCAGCCTGCACTGTTTCCTCACACTGTCGTTAGCACTCTGCATCTCCAGACAAGAGTCGTTTTTATACCACAAGTGTCCCTTTTGACGTGTTTGCGGCTGTGGCGTGGAAGTAACCTCACGAGGGAACGTCGTATTTACAACCAACACTCTCTGTTTGTAGCTCACACTACCGAAGAAACAGTTTGGTTGCCGTAGGTGCGCTTGTGTTTGATACAAATTTTTGGTTTCACTTAGGAGAACACGGCCAGAATCGTGCTGTTGCACTTTACAAAGGATCTCAACGATACACAGGGTGCTCCAGAGAAGCGACAAAATCTGTGTCAGGAGTGGGATTCGAACCCACGCCCTCATTCGAGGACCAGAAGGCTCTAGCTGCTACTGCAGCCAAGGTTTTTCCTTGAGTCTGGCGCCTTAGACCGCTCGGCCATCCTGACACTTGATTTGATGCTCCTCGTTTGTTCTATTAGAGAACTTACAGTTGATGTAATTGTCGCATCCACGTTGCCACAGTACACCGGCATGAGTTCTGCACCCGTTACACGTTCGCCAGGTGCAGCCGCACAAATATAGCGCAGAATGTACCACCAAAAGAGTTTCTCAAATCCGTATAATCACGGCACTCAATACATTTTGTTCGAAACTAAGTCGTCTGTTACAGACATCAGAGATTAGACAGAATGCAGAGGTCTATCTGTCGAATAATATCTCAAGTTTTGGTCACGTTGTAATCTCCATAAAGTAATATTTTGAGTATATGAATTTATTTCGAGCTCTCTGTATTTCATCAGCGACTGTTATTGTACAGAGGATGTACTGGTCAGCCTGCACTGTTTCCTCACACTGTCGTTAGCACTCTGCATCTCCAGACAAGAGTCGTTTTTATACCACAAGTGTCCCTTTTGACGTGTTTGCGGCTGTGGCGCGGAAGTAACCTCACGAGGGAACGTCGTATTTACAACCAACACTCTCTGTTTGTAGCTCACACTACCGAAGAAACAGTTTGGTTGCCGTAGGTGCGCTTGTGTTTGATACAAATTTTTGGTTTCACTTAGGAGAACACGGCCAGAATCGTGCTGTTGCACTTTACAAAGGATCTCAACGATACACAGGGTGCTCCAGAGAAGCGACAAAATCTGTGTCAGGAGTGGGATTCGAACCCACGCCCTCATTCGAGGACCAGAAGGCTCTAGCTGCTACTGCAGCCAAGGTTTTTCCTTGAGTCTGGCGCCTTAGACCGCTCGGCCATCCTGACACTTGATTTGATGCTCCTCGTTTGTTCTATTAGAGAACTTACAGTTGATGTAATTGTCGCATCCACGTTGCCACAGTACACCGGCATGAGTTCTGCACCCGTTACACGTTCGCCAGGTGCAGCCGCACAAATATAGCGCAGAATGTACCACCAAAAGAGTTTCTCAAATCCGTATAATCACGGCACTCAATACATTTTGTTCGAAACTAAGTCGTCTGTTACAGACATCAGAGATTAGACAGAATGCAGAGGTCTATCTGTCGAATAATATCTCAAGTTTTGGTCACGTTGTAATCTCCATAAAGTAATATTTTGAGTATATGAATTTATTTCGAGCTCTCTGTATTTCATCAGCGACTGTTATTGTACAGAGGATGTACTGGTCAGCCTGCACTGTTTCCTCACACTGTCGTTAGCACTCTGCATCTCCAGACAAGAGTCGTTTTTATACCACAAGTGTCCCTTTTGACGTGTTTGCGGCTGTGGCGCGGAAGTAACCTCACGAGGGAACGTCGTATTTACAACCAACACTCTCTGTTTGTAGCTCACACTACCGAAGAAACAGTTTGGTTGCCGTAGGTGCGCTTGTGTTTGATACAAATTTTTGGTTTCACTTAGGAGAACACGGCCAGAATCGTGCTGTTGCACTTTACAAAGGATCTCAACGATACACAGGGTGCTCCAGAGAAGCGACAAAATCTGTGTCAGGAGTGGGATTCGAACCCACGCCCTCATTCGAGGACCAGAAGGCTCTAGCTGCTACTGCAGCCAAGGTTTTTCCTTGAGTCTGGCGCCTTAGACCGCTCGGCCATCCTGACACTTGATTTGATGCTCCTCGTTTGTTCTATTAGAGAACTTACAGTTGATGTAATTGTCGCATCCACGTTGCCACAGTACACCGGCATGAGTTCTGCACCCGTTACACGTTCGCCAGGTGCAGCCGCACAAATATAGCGCAGAATGTACCACCAAAAGAGTTTCTCAAATCCGTATAATCACGGCACTCAATACATTTTGTTCGAAACTAAGTCGTCTGTTACAGACATCAGAGATTAGACAGAATGCAGAGGTCTATCTGTCGAATAATATCTCAAGTTTTGGTCACGTTGTAATCTCCATAAAGTAATATTTTGAGTATATGAATTTATTTCGAGCTCTCTGTATTTCATCAGCGACTGTTATTGTACAGAGGATGTACTGGTCAGCCTGCACTGTTTCCTCACACTGTCGTTAGCACTCTGCATCTCCAGACAAGAGTCGTTTTTATACCACAAGTGTCCCTTTTGACGTGTTTGCGGCTGTGGCGCGGAAGTAACCTCACGAGGGAACGTCGTATTTACAACCAACACTCTCTGTTTGTAGCTCACACTACCGAAGAAACAGTTTGGTTGCCGTAGGTGCGCTTGTGTTTGATACAAATTTTTGGTTTCACTTAGGAGAACACGGCCAGAATCGTGCTGTTGCACTTTACAAAGGATCTCAACGATACACAGGGTGCTCCAGAGAAGCGACAAAATCTGTGTCAGGAGTGGGATTCGAACCCACGCCCTCATTCGAGGACCAGAAGGCTCTAGCTGCTACTGCAGCCAAGGTTTTTCCTTGAGTCTGGCGCCTTAGACCGCTCGGCCATCCTGACACTTGATTTGATGCTCCTCGTTTGTTCTATTAGAGAACTTACAGTTGATGTAATTGTCGCATCCACGTTGCCACAGTACACCGGCATGAGTTCTGCACCCGTTACACGTTCGCCAGGTGCAGCCGCACAAATATAGCGCAGAATGTACCACCAAAAGAGTTTCTCAAATCCGTATAATCACGGCACTCAATACATTTTGTTCGAAACTAAGTCGTCTGTTACAGACATCAGAGATTAGACAGAATGCAGAGGTCTATCTGTCGAATAATATCTCAAGTTTTGGTCACGTTGTAATCTCCATAAAGTAATATTTTGAGTATATGAATTTATTTCGAGCTCTCTGTATTTCATCAGCGACTGTTATTGTACAGAGGATGTACTGGTCAGCCTGCACTGTTTCCTCACACTGCCGTTAGCACTCTGCATCTCCAGACAAGAGTCGTTTTTATACCACAAGTGTCCCTTTTGACGTGTTTGCGGCTGTGGCGCGGAAGTAACCTCACGAGGGAACGTCGTATTTACAACCAACACTCTCTGTTTGTAGCTCACACTACCGAAGAAACAGTTTGGTTGCCGTAGGTGCGCTTGTGTTTGATACAAATTTTTGGTTTCACTTAGGAGAACACGGCCAGAATCGTGCTGTTGCACTTTACAAAGGATCTCAACGATACACAGGGTGCTCCAGAGAAGCGACAAAATCTGTGTCAGGAGTGGGATTCGAACCCACGCCCTCATTCGAGGACCAGAAGGCTCTAGCTGCTACTGCAGCCAAGGTTTTTCCTTGAGTCTGGCGCCTTAGACCGCTCGGCCATCCTGACACTTGATTTGATGCTCCTCGTTTGTTCTATTAGAGAACTTACAGTTGATGTAATTGTCGCATCCACGTTGCCACAGTACACCGGCATGAGTTCTGCACCCGTTACACGTTCGCCAGGTGCAGCCGCACAAATATAGCGCAGAATGTACCACCAAAAGAGTTTCTCAAATCCGTATAATCACGGCACTCAATACATTTTGTTCGAAACTAAGTCGTCTGTTACAGACATCAGAGATTAGACAGAATGCAGAGGTCTATCTGTCGAATAATATCTCAAGTTTTGGTCACGTTGTAATCTCCATAAAGTAATATTTTGAGTATATGAATTTATTTCGAGCTCTCTGTATTTCATCAGCGACTGTTATTGTACAGAGGATGTACTGGTCAGCCTGCACTGTTTCCTCACACTGTCGTTAGCACTCTGCATCTCCAGACAAGAGTCGTTTTTATACCACAAGTGTCCCTTTTGACGTGTTTGCGGCTGTGGCGCGGAAGTAACCTCACGAGGGAACGTCGTATTTACAACCAACACTCTCTGTTTGTAGCTCACACTACCGAAGAAACAGTTTGGTTGCCGTAGGTGCGCTTGTGTTTGATACAAATTTTTGGTTTCACTTAGGAGAACACGGCCAGAATCGTGCTGTTGCACTTTACAAAGGATCTCAACGATACACAGGGTGCTCCAGAGAAGCGACAAAATCTGTGTCAGGAGTGGGATTCGAACCCACGCCCTCATTCGAGGACCAGAAGGCTCTAGCTGCTACTGCAGCCAAGGTTTTTCCTTGAGTCTGGCGCCTTAGACCGCTCGGCCATCCTGACACTTGATTTGATGCTCCTCGTTTGTTCTATTAGAGAACTTACAGTTGATGTAATTGTCGCATCCACGTTGCCACAGTACACCGGCATGAGTTCTGCACCCGTTACACGTTCGCCAGGTGCAGCCGCACAAATATAGCGCAGAATGTACCACCAAAAGAGTTTCTCAAATCCGTATAATCACGGCACTCAATACATTTTGTTCGAAACTAAGTCGTCTGTTACAGACATCAGAGATTAGACAGAATGCAGAGGTCTATCTGTCGAATAATATCTCAAGTTTTGGTCACGTTGTAATCTCCATAAAGTAATATTTTGAGTATATGAATTTATTTCGAGCTCTCTGTATTTCATCAGCGACTGTTATTGTACAGAGGATGTACTGGTCAGCCTGCACTGTTTCCTCACACTGTCGTTAGCACTCTGCATCTCCAGACAAGAGTCGTTTTTATACCACAAGTGTCCCTTTTGACGTGTTTGCGGCTGTGGCGCGGAAGTAACCTCACGAGGGAACGTCGTATTTACAACCAACACTCTCTGTTTGTAGCTCACACTACCGAAGAAACAGTTTGGTTGCCGTAGGTGCGCTTGTGTTTGATACAAATTTTTGGTTTCACTTAGGAGAACACGGCCAGAATCGTGCTGTTGCACTTTACAAAGGATCTCAACGATACACAGGGTGCTCCAGAGAAGCGACAAAATCTGTGTCAGGAGTGGGATTCGAACCCACGCCCTCATTCGAGGACCAGAAGGCTCTAGCTGCTACTGCAGCCAAGGTTTTTCCTTGAGTCTGGCGCCTTAGACCGCTCGGCCATCCTGACACTTGATTTGATGCTCCTCGTTTGTTCTATTAGAGAACTTACAGTTGATGTAATTGTCGCATCCACGTTGCCACAGTACACCGGCATGAGTTCTGCACCCGTTACACGTTCGCCAGGTGCAGCCGCACAAATATAGCGCAGAATGTACCACCAAAAGAGTTTCTCAAATCCGTATAATCACGGCACTCAATACATTTTGTTCGAAACTAAGTCGTCTGTTACAGACATCAGAGATTAGACAGAATGCAGAGGTCTATCTGTCGAATAATATCTCAAGTTTTGGTCACGTTGTAATCTCCATAAAGTAATATTTTGAGTATATGAATTTATTTCGAGCTCTCTGTATTTCATCAGCGACTGTTATTGTACAGAGGATGTACTGGTCAGCCTGCACTGTTTCCTCACACTGTCGTTAGCACTCTGCATCTCCAGACAAGAGTCGTTTTTATACCACAAGTGTCCCTTTTGACGTGTTTGCGGCTGTGGCGCGGAAGTAACCTCACGAGGGAACGTCGTATTTACAACCAACACTCTCTGTTTGTAGCTCACACTACCGAAGAAACAGTTTGGTTGCCGTAGGTGCGCTTGTGTTTGATACAAATTTTTGGTTTCACTTAGGAGAACACGGCCAGAATCGTGCTGTTGCACTTTACAAAGGATCTCAACGATACACAGGGTGCTCCAGAGAAGCGACAAAATCTGTGTCAGGAGTGGGATTCGAACCCACGCCCTCATTCGAGGACCAGAAGGCTCTAGCTGCTACTGCAGCCAAGGTTTTTCCTTGAGTCTGGCGCCTTAGACCGCTCGGCCATCCTGACACTTGATTTGATGCTCCTCGTTTGTTCTATTAGAGAACTTACAGTTGATGTAATTGTCGCATCCACGTTGCCACAGTACACCGGCATGAGTTCTGCACCCGTTACACGTTCGCCAGGTGCAGCCGCACAAATATAGCGCAGAATGTACCACCAAAAGAGTTTCTCAAATCCGTATAATCACGGCACTCAATACATTTTGTTCGAAACTAAGTCGTCTGTTACAGACATCAGAGATTAGACAGAATGCAGAGGTCTATCTGTCGAATAATATCTCAAGTTTTGGTCACGTTGTAATCTCCATAAAGTAATATTTTGAGTATATGAATTTATTTCGAGCTCTCTGTATTTCATCAGCGACTGTTATTGTACAGAGGATGTACTGGTCAGCCTGCACTGTTTCCTCACACTGTCGTTAGCACTCTGCATCTCCAGACAAGAGTCGTTTTTATACCACAAGTGTCCCTTTTGACGTGTTTGCGGCTGTGGCGCGGAAGTAACCTCACGAGGGAACGTCGTATTTACAACCAACACTCTCTGTTTGTAGCTCACACTACCGAAGAAACAGTTTGGTTGCCGTAGGTGCGCTTGTGTTTGATACAAATTTTTGGTTTCACTTAGGAGAACACGGCCAGAATCGTGCTGTTGCACTTTACAAAGGATCTCAACGATACACAGGGTGCTCCAGAGAAGCGACAAAATCTGTGTCAGGAGTGGGATTCGAACCCACGCCCTCATTCGAGGACCAGAAGGCTCTAGCTGCTACTGCAGCCAAGGTTTTTCCTTGAGTCTGGCGCCTTAGACCGCTCGGCCATCCTGACACTTGATTTGATGCTCCTCGTTTGTTCTATTAGAGAACTTACAGTTGATGTAATTGTCGCATCCACGTTGCCACAGTACACCGGCATGAGTTCTGCACCCGTTACACGTTCGCCAGGTGCAGCCGCACAAATATAGCGCAGAATGTACCACCAAAAGAGTTTCTCAAATCCGTATAATCACGGCACTCAATACATTTTGTTCGAAACTAAGTCGTCTGTTACAGACATCAGAGATTAGACAGAATGCAGAGGTCTATCTGTCGAATAATATCTCAAGTTTTGGTCACGTTGTAATCTCCATAAAGTAATATTTTGAGTATATGAATTTATTTCGAGCTCTCTGTATTTCATCAGCGACTGTTATTGTACAGAGGATGTACTGGTCAGCCTGCACTGTTTCCTCACACTGTCGTTAGCACTCTGCATCTCCAGACAAGAGTCGTTTTTATACCACAAGTGTCCCTTTTGACGTGTTTGCGGCTGTGGCGCGGAAGTAACCTCACGAGGGAACGTCGTATTTACAACCAACACTCTCTGTTTGTAGCTCACACTACCGAAGAAACAGTTTGGTTGCCGTAGGTGCGCTTGTGTTTGATACAAATTTTTGGTTTCACTTAGGAGAACACGGCCAGAATCGTGCTGTTGCACTTTACAAAGGATCTCAACGATACACAGGGTGCTCCAGAGAAGCGACAAAATCTGTGTCAGGAGTGGGATTCGAACCCACGCCCTCATTCGAGGACCAGAAGGCTCTAGCTGCTACTGCAGCCAAGGTTTTTCCTTGAGTCTGGCGCCTTAGACCGCTCGGCCATCCTGACACTTGATTTGATGCTCCTCGTTTGTTCTATTAGAGAACTTACAGTTGATGTAATTGTCGCATCCACGTTGCCACAGTACACCGGCATGAGTTCTGCACCCGTTACACGTTCGCCAGGTGCAGCCGCACAAATATAGCGCAGAATGTACCACCAAAAGAGTTTCTCAAATCCGTATAATCACGGCACTCAATACATTTTGTTCGAAACTAAGTCGTCTGTTACAGACATCAGAGATTAGACAGAATGCAGAGGTCTATCTGTCGAATAATATCTCAAGTTTTGGTCACGTTGTAATCTCCATAAAGTAATATTTTGAGTATATGAATTTATTTCGAGCTCTCTGTATTTCATCAGCGACTGTTATTGTACAGAGGATGTACTGGTCAGCCTGCACTGTTTCCTCACACTGTCGTTAGCACTCTGCATCTCCAGACAAGAGTCGTTTTTATACCACAAGTGTCCCTTTTGACGTGTTTGCGGCTGTGGCGCGGAAGTAACCTCACGAGGGAACGTCGTATTTACAACCAACACTCTCTGTTTGTAGCTCACACTACCGAAGAAACAGTTTGGTTGCCGTAGGTGCGCTTGTGTTTGATACAAATTTTTGGTTTCACTTAGGAGAACACGGCCAGAATCGTGCTGTTGCACTTTACAAAGGATCTCAACGATACACAGGGTGCTCCAGAGAAGCGACAAAATCTGTGTCAGGAGTGGGATTCGAACCCACGCCCTCATTCGAGGACCAGAAGGCTCTAGCTGCTACTGCAGCCAAGGTTTTTCCTTGAGTCTGGCGCCTTAGACCGCTCGGCCATCCTGACACTTGATTTGATGCTCCTCGTTTGTTCTATTAGAGAACTTACAGTTGATGTAATTGTCGCATCCACGTTGCCACAGTACACCGGCATGAGTTCTGCACCCGTTACACGTTCGCCAGGTGCAGCCGCACAAATATAGCGCAGAATGTACCACCAAAAGAGTTTCTCAAATCCGTATAATCACGGCACTCAATACATTTTGTTCGAAACTAAGTCGTCTGTTACAGACATCAGAGATTAGACAGAATGCAGAGGTCTATCTGTCGAATAATATCTCAAGTTTTGGTCACGTTGTAATCTCCATAAAGTAATATTTTGAGTATATGAATTTATTTCGAGCTCTCTGTATTTCATCAGCGACTGTTATTGTACAGAGGATGTACTGGTCAGCCTGCACTGTTTCCTCACACTGTCGTTAGCACTCTGCATCTCCAGACAAGAGTCGTTTTTATACCACAAGTGTCCCTTTTGACGTGTTTGCGGCTGTGGCGCGGAAGTAACCTCACGAGGGAACGTCGTATTTACAACCAACACTCTCTGTTTGTAGCTCACACTACCGAAGAAACAGTTTGGTTGCCGTAGGTGCGCTTGTGTTTGATACAAATTTTTGGTTTCACTTAGGAGAACACGGCCAGAATCGTGCTGTTGCACTTTACAAAGGATCTCAACGATACACAGGGTGCTCCAGAGAAGCGACAAAATCTGTGTCAGGAGTGGGATTCGAACCCACGCCCTCATTCGAGGACCAGAAGGCTCTAGCTGCTACTGCAGCCAAGGTTTTTCCTTGAGTCTGGCGCCTTAGACCGCTCGGCCATCCTGACACTTGATTTGTTGCTCCTCGTTTGTTCTATTAGAGAACTTACAGTTGATGTAATTGTCGCATCCACGTTGCCACAGTACACCGGCATGAGTTCTGCACCCGTTACACGTTCGCCAGGTGCAGCCGCACAAATATAGCGCAGAATGTACCACCAAAAGAGTTTCTCAAATCCGTATAATCACGGCACTCAATACATTTTGTTCGAAACTAAGTCGTCTGTTACAGACATCAGAGATTAGACAGAATGCAGAGGTCTATCTGTCGAATAATATCTCAAGTTTTGGTCACGTTGTAATCTCCATAAAGTAATATTTTGAGTATATGAATTTATTTCGAGCTCTCTGTATTTCATCAGCGACTGTTATTGTACAGAGGATGTACTGGTCAGCCTGCACTGTTTCCTCACACTGTCGTTAGCACTCTGCATCTCCAGACAAGAGTCGTTTTTATACCACAAGTGTCCCTTTTGACGTGTTTGCGGCTGTGGCGCGGAAGTAACCTCACGAGGGAACGTCGTATTTACAACCAACACTCTCTGTTTGTAGCTCACACTACCGAAGAAACAGTTTGGTTGCCGTAGGTGCGCTTGTGTTTGATACAAATTTTTGGTTTCACTTAGGAGAACACGGCCAGAATCGTGCTGTTGCACTTTACAAAGGATCTCAACGATACACAGGGTGCTCCAGAGAAGCGACAAAATCTGTGTCAGGAGTGGGATTCGAACCCACGCCCTCATTCGAGGACCAGAAGGCTCTAGCTGCTACTGCAGCCAAGGTTTTTCCTTGAGTCTGGCGCCTTAGACCGCTCGGCCATCCTGACACTTGATTTGATGCTCCTCGTTTGTTCTATTAGAGAACTTACAGTTGATGTAATTGTCGCATCCACGTTGCCACAGTACACCGGCATGAGTTCTGCACCCGTTACACGTTCGCCAGGTGCAGCCGCACAAATATAGCGCAGAATGTACCACCAAAAGAGTTTCTCAAATCCGTATAATCACGGCACTCAATACATTTTGTTCGAAACTAAGTCGTCTGTTACAGACATCAGAGATTAGACAGAATGCAGAGGTCTATCTGTCGAATAATATCTCAAGTTTTGGTCACGTTGTAATCTCCATAAAGTAATATTTTGAGTATATGAATTTATTTCGAGCTCTCTGTATTTCATCAGCGACTGTTATTGTACAGAGGATGTACTGGTCAGCCTGCACTGTTTCCTCACACTGTCGTTAGCACTCTGCATCTCCAGACAAGAGTCGTTTTTATACCACAAGTGTCCCTTTTGACGTGTTTGCGGCTGTGGCGCGGAAGTAACCTCACGAGGGAACGTCGTATTTACAACCAACACTCTCTGTTTGTAGCTCACACTACCGAAGAAACAGTTTGGTTGCCGTAGGTGCGCTTGTGTTTGATACAAATTTTTGGTTTCACTTAGGAGAACACGGCCAGAATCGTGCTGTTGCACTTTACAAAGGATCTCAACGATACACAGGGTGCTCCAGAGAAGCGACAAAATCTGTGTCAGGAGTGGGATTCGAACCCACGCCCTCATTCGAGGACCAGAAGGCTCTAGCTGCTACTGCAGCCAAGGTTTTTCCTTGAGTCTGGCGCCTTAGACCGCTCGGCCATCCTGACACTTGATTTGATGCTCCTCGTTTGTTCTATTAGAGAACTTACAGTTGATGTAATTGTCGCATCCACGTTGCCACAGTACACCGGCATGAGTTCTGCACCCGTTACACGTTCGCCAGGTGCAGCCGCACAAATATAGCGCAGAATGTACCACCAAAAGAGTTTCTCAAATCCGTATAATCACGGCACTCAATACATTTTGTTCGAAACTAAGTCGTCTGTTACAGACATCAGAGATTAGACAGAATGCAGAGGTCTATCTGTCGAATAATATCTCAAGTTTTGGTCACGTTGTAATCTCCATAAAGTAATATTTTGAGTATATGAATTTATTTCGAGCTCTCTGTATTTCATCAGCGACTGTTATTGTACAGAGGATGTACTGGTCAGCCTGCACTGTTTCCTCACACTGTCGTTAGCACTCTGCATCTCCAGACAAGAGTCGTTTTTATACCACAAGTGTCCCTTTTGACGTGTTTGCGGCTGTGGCGCGGAAGTAACCTCACGAGGGAACGTCGTATTTACAACCAACACTCTCTGTTTGTAGCTCACACTACCGAAGAAACAGTTTGGTTGCCGTAGGTGCGCTTGTGTTTGATACAAATTTTTGGTTTCACTTAGGAGAACACGGCCAGAATCGTGCTGTTGCACTTTACAAAGGATCTCAACGATACACAGGGTGCTCCAGAGAAGCGACAAAATCTGTGTCAGGAGTGGGATTCGAACCCACGCCCTCATTCGAGGACCAGAAGGCTCTAGCTGCTACTGCAGCCAAGGTTTTTCCTTGAGTCTGGCGCCTTAGACCGCTCGGCCATCCTGGCACTTGATTTGATGCTCCTCGTTTGTTCTATTAGAGAACTTACAGTTGATGTAATTGTCGCATCCACGTTGCCACAGTACACCGGCATGAGTTCTGCACCCGTTACACGTTCGCCAGGTGCAGCCGCACAAATATAGCGCAGAATGTACCACCAAAAGAGTTTCTCAAATCCGTATAATCACGGCACTCAATACATTTTGTTCGAAACTAAGTCGTCTGTTACAGACATCAGAGATTAGACAGAATGCAGAGGTCTATCTGTCGAATAATATCTCAAGTTTTGGTCACGTTGTAATCTCCATAAAGTAATATTTTGAGTATATGAATTTATTTCGAGCTCTCTGTATTTCATCAGCGACTGTTATTGTACAGAGGATGTACTGGTCAGCCTGCACTGTTTCCTCACACTGTCGTTAGCACTCTGCATCTCCAGACAAGAGTCGTTTTTATACCACAAGTGTCCCTTTTGACGTGTTTGCGGCTGTGGCGCGGAAGTAACCTCACGAGGGAACGTCGTATTTACAACCAACACTCTCTGTTTGTAGCTCACACTACCGAAGAAACAGTTTGGTTGCCGTAGGTGCGCTTGTGTTTGATACAAATTTTTGGTTTCACTTAGGAGAACACGGCCAGAATCGTGCTGTTGCACTTTACAAAGGATCTCAACGATACACAGGGTGCTCCAGAGAAGCGACAAAATCTGTGTCAGGAGTGGGATTCGAACCCACGCCCTCATTCGAGGACCAGAAGGCTCTAGCTGCTACTGCAGCCAAGGTTTTTCCTTGAGTCTGGCGCCTTAGACCGCTCGGCCATCCTGACACTTGATTTGATGCTCCTCGTTTGTTCTATTAGAGAACTTACAGTTGATGTAATTGTCGCATCCACGTTGCCACAGTACACCGGCATGAGTTCTGCACCCGTTACACGTTCGCCAGGTGCAGCCGCACAAATATAGCGCAGAATGTACCACCAAAAGAGTTTCTCAAATCCGTATAATCACGGCACTCAATACATTTTGTTCGAAACTAAGTCGTCTGTTACAGACATCAGAGATTAGACAGAATGCAGAGGTCTATCTGTCGAATAATATCTCAAGTTTTGGTCACGTTGTAATCTCCATAAAGTAATATTTTGAGTATATGAATTTATTTCGAGCTCTCTGTATTTCATCAGCGACTGTTATTGTACAGAGGATGTACTGGTCAGCCTGCACTGTTTCCTCACACTGTCGTTAGCACTCTGCATCTCCAGACAAGAGTCGTTTTTATACCACAAGTGTCCCTTTTGACGTGTTTGCGGCTGTGGCGCGGAAGTAACCTCACGAGGGAACGTCGTATTTACAACCAACACTCTCTGTTTGTAGCTCACACTACCGAAGAAACAGTTTGGTTGCCGTAGGTGCGCTTGTGTTTGATACAAATTTTTGGTTTCACTTAGGAGAACACGGCCAGAATCGTGCTGTTGCACTTTACAAAGGATCTCAACGATACACAGGGTGCTCCAGAGAAGCGACAAAATCTGTGTCAGGAGTGGGATTCGAACCCACGCCCTCATTCGAGGACCAGAAGGCTCTAGCTGCTACTGCAGCCAAGGTTTTTCCTTGAGTCTGGCGCCTTAGACCGCTCGGCCATCCTGACACTTGATTTGATGCTCCTCGTTTGTTCTATTAGAGAACTTACAGTTGATGTAATTGTCGCATCCACGTTGCCACAGTACACCGGCATGAGTTCTGCACCCGTTACACGTTCGCCAGGTGCAGCCGCACAAATATAGCGCAGAATGTACCACCAAAAGAGTTTCTCAAATCCGTATAATCACGGCACTCAATACATTTTGTTCGAAACTAAGTCGTCTGTTACAGACATCAGAGATTAGACAGAATGCAGAGGTCTATCTGTCGAATAATATCTCAAGTTTTGGTCACGTTGTAATCTCCATAAAGTAATATTTTGAGTATATGAATTTATTTCGAGCTCTCTGTATTTCATCAGCGACTGTTATTGTACAGAGGATGTACTGGTCAGCCTGCACTGTTTCCTCACACTGTCGTTAGCACTCTGCATCTCCAGACAAGAGTCGTTTTTATACCACAAGTGTCCCTTTTGACGTGTTTGCGGCTGTGGCGCGGAAGTAACCTCACGAGGGAACGTCGTATTTACAACCAACACTCTCTGTTTGTAGCTCACACTACCGAAGAAACAGTTTGGTTGCCGTAGGTGCGCTTGTGTTTGATACAAATTTTTGGTTTCACTTAGGAGAACACGGCCAGAATCGTGCTGTTGCACTTTACAAAGGATCTCAACGATACACAGGGTGCTCCAGAGAAGCGACAAAATCTGTGTCAGGAGTGGGATTCGAACCCACGCCCTCATTCGAGGACCAGAAGGCTCTAGCTGCTACTGCAGCCAAGGTTTTTCCTTGAGTCTGGCGCCTTAGACCGCTCGGCCATCCTGACACTTGATTTGATGCTCCTCGTTTGTTCTATTAGAGAACTTACAGTTGATGTAATTGTCGCATCCACGTTGCCACAGTACACCGGCATGAGTTCTGCACCCGTTACACGTTCGCCAGGTGCAGCCGCACAAATATAGCGCAGAATGTACCACCAAAAGAGTTTCTCAAATCCGTATAATCACGGCACTCAATACATTTTGTTCGAAACTAAGTCGTCTGTTACAGACATCAGAGATTAGACAGAATGCAGAGGTCTATCTGTCGAATAATATCTCAAGTTTTGGTCACGTTGTAATCTCCATAAAGTAATATTTTGAGTATATGAATTTATTTCGAGCTCTCTGTATTTCATCAGCGACTGTTATTGTACAGAGGATGTACTGGTCAGCCTGCACTGTTTCCTCACACTGTCGTTAGCACTCTGCATCTCCAGACAAGAGTCGTTTTTATACCACAAGTGTCCCTTTTGACGTGTTTGCGGCTGTGGCGCGGAAGTAACCTCACGAGGGAACGTCGTATTTACAACCAACACTCTCTGTTTGTAGCTCACACTACCGAAGAAACAGTTTGGTTGCCGTAGGTGCGCTTGTGTTTGATACAAATTTTTGGTTTCACTTAGGAGAACACGGCCAGAATCGTGCTGTTGCACTTTACAAAGGATCTCAACGATACACAGGGTGCTCCAGAGAAGCGACAAAATCTGTGTCAGGAGTGGGATTCGAACCCACGCCCTCATTCGAGGACCAGAAGGCTCTAGCTGCTACTGCAGCCAAGGTTTTTCCTTGAGTCTGGCGCCTTAGACCGCTCGGCCATCCTGACACTTGATTTGATGCTCCTCGTTTGTTCTATTAGAGAACTTACAGTTGATGTAATTGTCGCATCCACGTTGCCACAGTACACCGGCATGAGTTCTGCACCCGTTACACGTTCGCCAGGTGCAGCCGCACAAATATAGCGCAGAATGTACCACCAAAAGAGTTTCTCAAATCCGTATAATCACGGCACTCAATACATTTTGTTCGAAACTAAGTCGTCTGTTACAGACATCAGAGATTAGACAGAATGCAGAGGTCTATCTGTCGAATAATATCTCAAGTTTTGGTCACGTTGTAATCTCCATAAAGTAATATTTTGAGTATATGAATTTATTTCGAGCTCTCTGTATTTCATCAGCGACTGTTATTGTACAGAGGATGTACTGGTCAGCCTGCACTGTTTCCTCACACTGTCGTTAGCACTCTGCATCTCCAGACAAGAGTCGTTTTTATACCACAAGTGTCCCTTTTGACGTGTTTGCGGCTGTGGCGCGGAAGTAACCTCACGAGGGAACGTCGTATTTACAACCAACACTCTCTGTTTGTAGCTCACACTACCGAAGAAACAGTTTGGTTGCCGTAGGTGCGCTTGTGTTTGATACAAATTTTTGGTTTCACTTAGGAGAACACGGCCAGAATCGTGCTGTTGCACTTTACAAAGGATCTCAACGATACACAGGGTGCTCCAGAGAAGCGACAAAATCTGTGTCAGGAGTGGGATTCGAACCCACGCCCTCATTCGAGGACCAGAAGGCTCTAGCTGCTACTGCAGCCAAGGTTTTTCCTTGAGTCTGGCGCCTTAGACCGCTCGGCCATCCTGACACTTGATTTGATGCTCCTCGTTTGTTCTATTAGAGAACTTACAGTTGATGTAATTGTCGCATCCACGTTGCCACAGTACACCGGCATGAGTTCTGCACCCGTTACACGTTCGCCAGGTGCAGCCGCACAAATATAGCGCAGAATGTACCACCAAAAGAGTTTCTCAAATCCGTATAATCACGGCACTCAATACATTTTGTTCGAAACTAAGTCGTCTGTTACAGACATCAGAGATTAGACAGAATGCAGAGGTCTATCTGTCGAATAATATCTCAAGTTTTGGTCACGTTGTAATCTCCATAAAGTAATATTTTGAGTATATGAATTTATTTCGAGCTCTCTGTATTTCATCAGCGACTGTTATTGTACAGAGGATGTACTGGTCAGCCTGCACTGTTTCCTCACACTGTCGTTAGCACTCTGCATCTCCAGACAAGAGTCGTTTTTATACCACAAGTGTCCCTTTTGACGTGTTTGCGGCTGTGGCGCGGAAGTAACCTCACGAGGGAACGTCGTATTTACAACCAACACTCTCTGTTTGTAGCTCACACTACCGAAGAAACAGTTTGGTTGCCGTAGGTGCGCTTGTGTTTGATACAAATTTTTGGTTTCACTTAGGAGAACACGGCCAGAATCGTGCTGTTGCACTTTACAAAGGATCTCAACGATACACAGGGTGCTCCAGAGAAGCGACAAAATCTGTGTCAGGAGTGGGATTCGAACCCACGCCCTCATTCGAGGACCAGAAGGCTCTAGCTGCTACTGCAGCCAAGGTTTTTCCTTGAGTCTGGCGCCTTAGACCGCTCGGCCATCCTGACACTTGATTTGATGCTCCTCGTTTGTTCTATTAGAGAACTTACAGTTGATGTAATTGTCGCATCCACGTTGCCACAGTACACCGGCATGAGTTCTGCACCCGTTACACGTTCGCCAGGTGCAGCCGCACAAATATAGCGCAGAATGTACCACCAAAAGAGTTTCTCAAATCCGTATAATCACGGCACTCAATACATTTTGTTCGAAACTAAGTCGTCTGTTACAGACATCAGAGATTAGACAGAATGCAGAGGTCTATCTGTCGAATAATATCTCAAGTTTTGGTCACGTTGTAATCTCCATAAAGTAATATTTTGAGTATATGAATTTATTTCGAGCTCTCTGTATTTCATCAGCGACTGTTATTGTACAGAGGATGTACTGGTCAGCCTGCACTGTTTCCTCACACTGTCGTTAGCACTCTGCATCTCCAGACAAGAGTCGTTTTTATACCACAAGTGTCCCTTTTGACGTGTTTGCGGCTGTGGCGCGGAAGTAACCTCACGAGGGAACGTCGTATTTACAACCAACACTCTCTGTTTGTAGCTCACACTACCGAAGAAACAGTTTGGTTGCCGTAGGTGCGCTTGTGTTTGATACAAATTTTTGGTTTCACTTAGGAGAACACGGCCAGAATCGTGCTGTTGCACTTTACAAAGGATCTCAACGATACACAGGGTGCTCCAGAGAAGCGACAAAATCTGTGTCAGGAGTGGGATTCGAACCCACGCCCTCATTCGAGGACCAGAAGGCTCTAGCTGCTACTGCAGCCAAGGTTTTTCCTTGAGTCTGGCGCCTTAGACCGCTCGGCCATCCTGACACTTGATTTGATGCTCCTCGTTTGTTCTATTAGAGAACTTACAGTTGATGTAATTGTCGCATCCACGTTGCCACAGTACACCGGCATGAGTTCTGCACCCGTTACACGTTCGCCAGGTGCAGCCGCACAAATATAGCGCAGAATGTACCACCAAAAGAGTTTCTCAAATCCGTATAATCACGGCACTCAATACATTTTGTTCGAAACTAAGTCGTCTGTTACAGACATCAGAGATTAGACAGAATGCAGAGGTCTATCTGTCGAATAATATCTCAAGTTTTGGTCACGTTGTAATCTCCATAAAGTAATATTTTGAGTATATGAATTTATTTCGAGCTCTCTGTATTTCATCAGCGACTGTTATTGTACAGAGGATGTACTGGTCAGCCTGCACTGTTTCCTCACACTGTCGTTAGCACTCTGCATCTCCAGACAAGAGTCGTTTTTATACCACAAGTGTCCCTTTTGACGTGTTTGCGGCTGTGGCGCGGAAGTAACCTCACGAGGGAACGTCGTATTTACAACCAACACTCTCTGTTTGTAGCTCACACTACCGAAGAAACAGTTTGGTTGCCGTAGGTGCGCTTGTGTTTGATACAAATTTTTGGTTTCACTTAGGAGAACACGGCCAGAATCGTGCTGTTGCACTTTACAAAGGATCTCAACGATACACAGGGTGCTCCAGAGAAGCGACAAAATCTGTGTCAGGAGTGGGATTCGAACCCACACCCTCATTCGAGGACCAGAAGGCTCTAGCTGCTACTGCAGCCAAGGTTTTTCCTTGAGTCTGGCGCCTTAGACCGCTCGGCCATCCTGACACTTGATTTGATGCTCCTCGTTTGTTCTATTAGAGAACTTACAGTTGATGTAATTGTCGCATCCACGTTGCCACAGTACACCGGCATGAGTTCTGCACCCGTTACACGTTCGCCAGGTGCAGCCGCACAAATATAGCGCAGAATGTACCACCAAAAGAGTTTCTCAAATCCGTATAATCACGGCACTCAATACATTTTGTTCGAAACTAAGTCGTCTGTTACAGACATCAGAGATTAGACAGAATGCAGAGGTCTATCTGTCGAATAATATCTCAAGTTTTGGTCACGTTGTAATCTCCATAAAGTAATATTTTGAGTATATGAATTTATTTCGAGCTCTCTGTATTTCATCAGCGACTGTTATTGTACAGAGGATGTACTGGTCAGCCTGCACTGTTTCCTCACACTGTCGTTAGCACTCTGCATCTCCAGACAAGAGTCGTTTTTATACCACAAGTGTCCCTTTTGACGTGTTTGCGGCTGTGGCGCGGAAGTAACCTCACGAGGGAACGTCGTATTTACAACCAACACTCTCTGTTTGTAGCTCACACTACCGAAGAAACAGTTTGGTTGCCGTAGGTGCGCTTGTGTTTGATACAAATTTTTGGTTTCACTTAGGAGAACACGGCCAGAATCGTGCTGTTGCACTTTACAAAGGATCTCAACGATACACAGGGTGCTCCAGAGAAGCGACAAAATCTGTGTCAGGAGTGGGATTCGAACCCACGCCCTCATTCGAGGACCAGAAGGCTCTAGCTGCTACTGCAGCCAAGGTTTTTCCTTGAGTCTGGCGCCTTAGACCGCTCGGCCATCCTGACACTTGAATTGATGCTCCTCGTTTGTTCTATTAGAGAACTTACAGTTGATGTAATTGTCGCATCCACGTTGCCACAGTACACCGGCATGAGTTCTGCACCCGTTACACGTTCGCCAGGTGCAGCCGCACAAATATAGCGCAGAATGTACCACCAAAAGAGTTTCTCAAATCCGTATAATCACGGCACTCAATACATTTTGTTCGAAACTAAGTCGTCTGTTACAGACATCAGAGATTAGACAGAATGCAGAGGTCTATCTGTCGAATAATATCTCAAGTTTTGGTCACGTTGTAATCTCCATAAAGTAATATTTTGAGTATATGAATTTATTTCGAGCTCTCTGTATTTCATCAGCGACTGTTATTGTACAGAGGATGTACTGGTCAGCCTGCACTGTTTCCTCACACTGTCGTTAGCACTCTGCATCTCCAGACAAGAGTCGTTTTTATACCACAAGTGTCCCTTTTGACGTGTTTGCGGCTGTGGCGCGGAAGTAACCTCACGAGGGAACGTCGTATTTACAACCAACACTCTCTGTTTGTAGCTCACACTACCGAAGAAACAGTTTGGTTGCCGTAGGTGCGCTTGTGTTTGATACAAATTTTTGGTTTCACTTAGGAGAACACGGCCAGAATCGTGCTGTTGCACTTTACAAAGGATCTCAACGATACACAGGGTGCTCCAGAGAAGCGACAAAATCTGTGTCAGGAGTGGGATTCGAACCCACGCCCTCATTCGAGGACCAGAAGGCTCTAGCTGCTACTGCAGCCAAGGTTTTTCCTTGAGTCTGGCGCCTTAGACCGCTCGGCCATCCTGACACTTGATTTGATGCTCCTCGTTTGTTCTATTAGAGAACTTACAGTTGATGTAATTGTCGCATCCACGTTGCCACAGTACACCGGCATGAGTTCTGCACCCGTTACACGTTCGCCAGGTGCAGCCGCACAAATATAGCGCAGAATGTACCACCAAAAGAGTTTCTCAAATCCGTATAATCACGGCACTCAATACATTTTGTTCGAAACTAAGTCGTCTGTTACAGACATCAGAGATTAGACAGAATGCAGAGGTCTATCTGTCGAATAATATCTCAAGTTTTGGTCACGTTGTAATCTCCATAAAGTAATATTTTGAGTATATGAATTTATTTCGAGCTCTCTGTATTTCATCAGCGACTGTTATTGTACAGAGGATGTACTGGTCAGCCTGCACTGTTTCCTCACACTGTCGTTAGCACTCTGCATCTCCAGACAAGAGTCGTTTTTATACCACAAGTGTCCCTTTTGACGTGTTTGCGGCTGTGGCGCGGAAGTAACCTCACGAGGGAACGTCGTATTTACAACCAACACTCTCTGTTTGTAGCTCACACTACCGAAGAAACAGTTTGGTTGCCGTAGGTGCGCTTGTGTTTGATACAAATTTTTGGTTTCACTTAGGAGAACACGGCCAGAATCGTGCTGTTGCACTTTACAAAGGATCTCAACGATACACAGGGTGCTCCAGAGAAGCGACAAAATCTGTGTCAGGAGTGGGATTCGAACCCACGCCCTCATTCGAGGACCAGAAGGCTCTAGCTGCTACTGCAGCCAAGGTTTTTCCTTGAGTCTGGCGCCTTAGACCGCTCGGCCATCCTGACACTTGATTTGATGCTCCTCGTTTGTTCTATTAGAGAACTTACAGTTGATGTAATTGTCGCATCCACGTTGCCACAGTACACCGGCATGAGTTCTGCACCCGTTACACGTTCGCCAGGTGCAGCCGCACAAATATAGCGCAGAATGTACCACCAAAAGAGTTTCTCAAATCCGTATAATCACGGCACTCAATACATTTTGTTCGAAACTAAGTCGTCTGTTACAGACATCAGAGATTAGACAGAATGCAGAGGTCTATCTGTCGAATAATATCTCAAGTTTTGGTCACGTTGTAATCTCCATAAAGTAATATTTTGAGTATATGAATTTATTTCGAGCTCTCTGTATTTCATCAGCGACTGTTATTGTACAGAGGATGTACTGGTCAGCCTGCACTGTTTCCTCACACTGTCGTTAGCACTCTGCATCTCCAGACAAGAGTCGTTTTTATACCACAAGTGTCCCTTTTGACGTGTTTGCGGCTGTGGCGCGGAAGTAACCTCACGAGGGAACGTCGTATTTACAACCAACACTCTCTGTTTGTAGCTCACACTACCGAAGAAACAGTTTGGTTGCCGTAGGTGCGCTTGTGTTTGATACAAATTTTTGGTTTCACTTAGGAGAACACGGCCAGAATCGTGCTGTTGCACTTTACAAAGGATCTCAACGATACACAGGGTGCTCCAGAGAAGCGACAAAATCTGTGTCAGGAGTGGGATTCGAACCCACGCCCTCATTCGAGGACCAGAAGGCTCTAGCTGCTACTGCAGCCAAGGTTTTTCCTTGAGTCTGGCGCCTTAGACCGCTCGGCCATCCTGACACTTGATTTGATGCTCCTCGTTTGTTCTATTAGAGAACTTACAGTTGATGTAATTGTCGCATCCACGTTGCCACAGTACACCGGCATGAGTTCTGCACCCGTTACACGTTCGCCAGGTGCAGCCGCACAAATATAGCGCAGAATGTACCACCAAAAGAGTTTCTCAAATCCGTATAATCACGGCACTCAATACATTTTGTTCGAAACTAAGTCGTCTGTTACAGACATCAGAGATTAGACAGAATGCAGAGGTCTATCTGTCGAATAATATCTCAAGTTTTGGTCACGTTGTAATCTCCATAAAGTAATATTTTGAGTATATGAATTTATTTCGAGCTCTCTGTATTTCATCAGCGACTGTTATTGTACAGAGGATGTACTGGTCAGCCTGCACTGTTTCCTCACACTGTCGTTAGCACTCTGCATCTCCAGACAAGAGTCGTTTTTATACCACAAGTGTCCCTTTTGACGTGTTTGCGGCTGTGGCGCGGAAGTAACCTCACGAGGGAACGTCGTATTTACAACCAACACTCTCTGTTTGTAGCTCACACTACCGAAGAAACAGTTTGGTTGCCGTAGGTGCGCTTGTGTTTGATACAAATTTTTGGTTTCACTTAGGAGAACACGGCCAGAATCGTGCTGTTGCACTTTACAAAGGATCTCAACGATACACAGGGTGCTCCAGAGAAGCGACAAAATCTGTGTCAGGAGTGGGATTCGAACCCACGCCCTCATTCGAGGACCAGAAGGCTCTAGCTGCTACTGCAGCCAAGGTTTTTCCTTGAGTCTGGCGCCTTAGACCGCTCGGCCATCCTGACACTTGATTTGATGCTCCTCGTTTGTTCTATTAGAGAACTTACAGTTGATGTAATTGTCGCATCCACGTTGCCACAGTACACCGGCATGAGTTCTGCACCCGTTACACGTTCGCCAGGTGCAGCCGCACAAATATAGCGCAGAATGTACCACCAAAAGAGTTTCTCAAATCCGTATAATCACGGCACTCAATACATTTTGTTCGAAACTAAGTCGTCTGTTACAGACATCAGAGATTAGACAGAATGCAGAGGTCTATCTGTCGAATAATATCTCAAGTTTTGGTCACGTTGTAATCTCCATAAAGTAATATTTTGAGTATATGAATTTATTTCGAGCTCTCTGTATTTCATCAGCGACTGTTATTGTACAGAGGATGTACTGGTCAGCCTGCACTGTTTCCTCACACTGTCGTTAGCACTCTGCATCTCCAGACAAGAGTCGTTTTTATACCACAAGTGTCCCTTTTGACGTGTTTGCGGCTGTGGCGCGGAAGTAACCTCACGAGGGAACGTCGTATTTACAACCAACACTCTCTGTTTGTAGCTCACACTACCGAAGAAACAGTTTGGTTGCCGTAGGTGCGCTTGTGTTTGATACAAATTTTTGGTTTCACTTAGGAGAACACGGCCAGAATCGTGCTGTTGCACTTTACAAAGGATCTCAACGATACACAGGGTGCTCCAGAGAAGCGACAAAATCTGTGTCAGGAGTGGGATTCGAACCCACGCCCTCATTCGAGGACCAGAAGGCTCTAGCTGCTACTGCAGCCAAGGTTTTTCCTTGAGTCTGGCGCCTTAGACCGCTCGGCCATCCTGACACTTGATTTGATGCTCCTCGTTTGTTCTATTAGAGAACTTACAGTTGATGTAATTGTCGCATCCACGTTGCCACAGTACACCGGCATGAGTTCTGCACCCGTTACACGTTCGCCAGGTGCAGCCGCACAAATATAGCGCAGAATGTACCACCAAAAGAGTTTCTCAAATCCGTATAATCACGGCACTCAATACATTTTGTTCGAAACTAAGTCGTCTGTTACAGACATCAGAGATTAGACAGAATGCAGAGGTCTATCTGTCGAATAATATCTCAAGTTTTGGTCACGTTGTAATCTCCATAAAGTAATATTTTGAGTATATGAATTTATTTCGAGCTCTCTGTATTTCATCAGCGACTGTTATTGTACAGAGGATGTACTGGTCAGCCTGCACTGTTTCCTCACACTGTCGTTAGCACTCTGCATCTCCAGACAAGAGTCGTTTTTATACCACAAGTGTCCCTTTTGACGTGTTTGCGGCTGTGGCGCGGAAGTAACCTCACGAGGGAACGTCGTATTTACAACCAACACTCTCTGTTTGTAGCTCACACTACCGAAGAAACAGTTTGGTTGCCGTAGGTGCGCTTGTGTTTGATACAAATTTTTGGTTTCACTTAGGAGAACACGGCCAGAATCGTGCTGTTGCACTTTACAAAGGATCTCAACGATACACAGGGTGCTCCAGAGAAGCGACAAAATCTGTGTCAGGAGTGGGATTCGAACCCACGCCCTCATTCGAGGACCAGAAGGCTCTAGCTGCTACTGCAGCCAAGGTTTTTCCTTGAGTCTGGCGCCTTAGACCGCTCGGCCATCCTGACACTTGATTTGATGCTCCTCGTTTGTTCTATTAGAGAACTTACAGTTGATGTAATTGTCGCATCCACGTTGCCACAGTACACCGGCATGAGTTCTGCACCCGTTACACGTTCGCCAGGTGCAGCCGCACAAATATAGCGCAGAATGTACCACCAAAAGAGTTTCTCAAATCCGTATAATCACGGCACTCAATACATTTTGTTCGAAACTAAGTCGTCTGTTACAGACATCAGAGATTAGACAGAATGCAGAGGTCTATCTGTCGAATAATATCTCAAGTTTTGGTCACGTTGTAATCTCCATAAAGTAATATTTTGAGTATATGAATTTATTTCGAGCTCTCTGTATTTCATCAGCGACTGTTATTGTACAGAGGATGTACTGGTCAGCCTGCACTGTTTCCTCACACTGTCGTTAGCACTCTGCATCTCCAGACAAGAGTCGTTTTTATACCACAAGTGTCCCTTTTGACGTGTTTGCGGCTGTGGCGCGGAAGTAACCTCACGAGGGAACGTCGTATTTACAACCAACACTCTCTGTTTGTAGCTCACACTACCGAAGAAACAGTTTGGTTGCCGTAGGTGCGCTTGTGTTTGATACAAATTTTTGGTTTCACTTAGGAGAACACGGCCAGAATCGTGCTGTTGCACTTTACAAAGGATCTCAACGATACACAGGGTGCTCCAGAGAAGCGACAAAATCTGTGTCAGGAGTGGGATTCGAACCCACGCCCTCATTCGAGGACCAGAAGGCTCTAGCTGCTACTGCAGCCAAGGTTTTTCCTTGAGTCTGGCGCCTTAGACCGCTCGGCCATCCTGACACTTGATTTGATGCTCCTCGTTTGTTCTATTAGAGAACTTACAGTTGATGTAATTGTCGCATCCACGTTGCCACAGTACACCGGCATGAGTTCTGCACCCGTTACACGTTCGCCAGGTGCAGCCGCACAAATATAGCGCAGAATGTACCACCAAAAGAGTTTCTCAAATCCGTATAATCACGGCACTCAATACATTTTGTTCGAAACTAAGTCGTCTGTTACAGACATCAGAGATTAGACAGAATGCAGAGGTCTATCTGTCGAATAATATCTCAAGTTTTGGTCACGTTGTAATCTCCATAAAGTAATATTTTGAGTATATGAATTTATTTCGAGCTCTCTGTATTTCATCAGCGACTGTTATTGTACAGAGGATGTACTGGTCAGCCTGCACTGTTTCCTCACACTGTCGTTAGCACTCTGCATCTCCAGACAAGAGTCGTTTTTATACCACAAGTGTCCCTTTTGACGTGTTTGCGGCTGTGGCGCGGAAGTAACCTCACGAGGGAACGTCGTATTTACAACCAACACTCTCTGTTTGTAGCTCACACTACCGAAGAAACAGTTTGGTTGCCGTAGGTGCGCTTGTGTTTGATACAAATTTTTGGTTTCACTTAGGAGAACACGGCCAGAATCGTGCTGTTGCACTTTACAAAGGATCTCAACGATACACAGGGTGCTCCAGAGAAGCGACAAAATCTGTGTCAGGAGTGGGATTCGAACCCACGCCCTCATTCGAGGACCAGAAGGCTCTAGCTGCTACTGCAGCCAAGGTTTTTCCTTGAGTCTGGCGCCTTAGACCGCTCGGCCATCCTGACACTTGATTTGATGCTCCTCGTTTGTTCTATTAGAGAACTTACAGTTGATGTAATTGTCGCATCCACGTTGCCACAGTACACCGGCATGAGTTCTGCACCCGTTACACGTTCGCCAGGTGCAGCCGCACAAATATAGCGCAGAATGTACCACCAAAAGAGTTTCTCAAATCCGTATAATCACGGCACTCAATACTATTTTGTTCGAAACTAAGTCGTCTGTTACAGACATCAGAGATTAGACAGAATGCAGAGGTCTATCTGTCGAATAATATCTCAAGTTTTGGTCACGTTGTAATCTCCATAAAGTAATATTTTGAGTATATGAATTTATTTCGAGCTCTCTGTATTTCATCAGCGACTGTTATTGTACAGAGGATGTACTGGTCAGCCTGCACTGTTTCCTCACACTGTCGTTAGCACTCTGCATCTCCAGACAAGAGTCGTTTTTATACCACAAGTGTCCCTTTTGACGTGTTTGCGGCTGTGGCGCGGAAGTAACCTCACGAGGGAACGTCGTATTTACAACCAACACTCTCTGTTTGTAGCTCACACTACCGAAGAAACAGTTTGGTTGCCGTAGGTGCGCTTGTGTTTGATACAAATTTTTGGTTTCACTTAGGAGAACACGGCCAGAATCGTGCTGTCGCACTTTACAAAGGATCTCAACGATACACAGGGTGCTCCAGAGAAGCGACAAAATCTGTGTCAGGAGTGGGATTCGAACCCACGCCCTCATTCGAGGACCAGAAGGCTCTAGCTGCTACTGCAGCCAAGGTTTTTCCTTGAGTCTGGCGCCTTAGACCGCTCGGCCATCCTGACACTTGATTTGATGCTCCTCGTTTGTTCTATTAGAGAACTTACAGTTGATGTAATTGTCGCATCCACGTTGCCACAGTACACCGGCATGAGTTCTGCACCCGTTACACGTTCGCCAGGTGCAGCCGCACAAATATAGCGCAGAATGTACCACCAAAAGAGTTTCTCAAATCCGTATAATCACGGCACTCAATACATTTTGTTCGAAACTAAGTCGTCTGTTACAGACATCAGAGATTAGACAGAATGCAGAGGTCTATCTGTCGAATAATATCTCAAGTTTTGGTCACGTTGTAATCTCCATAAAGTAATATTTTGAGTATATGAATTTATTTCGAGCTCTCTGTATTTCATCAGCGACTGTTATTGTACAGAGGATGTACTGGTCAGCCTGCACTGTTTCCTCACACTGTCGTTAGCACTCTGCATCTCCAGACAAGAGTCGTTTTTATACCACAAGTGTCCCTTTTGACGTGTTTGCGGCTGTGGCGCGGAAGTAACCTCACGAGGGAACGTCGTATTTACAACCAACACTCTCTGTTTGTAGCTCACACTACCGAAGAAACAGTTTGGTTGCCGTAGGTGCGCTTGTGTTTGATACAAATTTTTGGTTTCACTTAGGAGAACACGGCCAGAATCGTGCTGTTGCACTTTACAAAGGATCTCAACGATACACAGGGTGCTCCAGAGAAGCGACAAAATCTGTGTCAGGAGTGGGATTCGAACCCACGCCCTCATTCGAGGACCAGAAGGCTCTAGCTGCTACTGCAGCCAAGGTTTTTCCTTGAGTCTGGCGCCTTAGACCGCTCGGCCATCCTGACACTTGATTTGATGCTCCTCGTTTGTTCTATTAGAGAACTTACAGTTGATGTAATTGTCGCATCCACGTTGCCACAGTACACCGGCATGAGTTCTGCACCCGTTACACGTTCGCCAGGTGCAGCCGCACAAATATAGCGCAGAATGTACCACCAAAAGAGTTTCTCAAATCCGTATAATCACGGCACTCAATACATTTTGTTCGAAACTAAGTCGTCTGTTACAGACATCAGAGATTAGACAGAATGCAGAGGTCTATCTGTCGAATAATATCTCAAGTTTTGGTCACGTTGTAATCTCCATAAAGTAATATTTTGAGTATATGAATTTATTTCGAGCTCTCTGTATTTCATCAGCGACTGTTATTGTACAGAGGATGTACTGGTCAGCCTGCACTGTTTCCTCACACTGTCGTTAGCACTCTGCATCTCCAGACAAGAGTCGTTTTTATACCACAAGTGTCCCTTTTGACGTGTTTGCGGCTGTGGCGCGGAAGTAACCTCACGAGGGAACGTCGTATTTACAACCAACACTCTCTGTTTGTAGCTCACACTACCGAAGAAACAGTTTGGTTGCCGTAGGTGCGCTTGTGTTTGATACAAATTTTTGGTTTCACTTAGGAGAACACGGCCAGAATCGTGCTGTTGCACTTTACAAAGGATCTCAACGATACACAGGGTGCTCCAGAGAAGCGACAAAATCTGTGTCAAGAGTGGGATTCGAACCCACGCCCTCATTCGAGGACCAGAAGGCTCTAGCTGCTACTGCAGCCAAGGTTTTTCCTTGAGTCTGGCGCCTTAGACCGCTCGGCCATCCTGACACTTGATTTGATGCTCCTCGTTTGTTCTATTAGAGAACTTACAGTTGATGTAATTGTCGCATCCACGTTGCCACAGTACACCGGCATGAGTTCTGCACCCGTTACACGTTCGCCAGGTGCAGCCGCACAAATATAGCGCAGAATGTACCACCAAAAGAGTTTCTCAAATCCGTATAATCACGGCACTCAATACTATTTTGTTCGAAACTAAGTCGTCTGTTACAGACATCAGAGATTAGACAGAATGCAGAGGTCTATCTGTCGAATAATATCTCAAGTTTTGGTCACGTTGTAATCTCCATAAAGTAATATTTTGAGTATATGAATTTATTTCGAGCTCTCTGTATTTCATCAGCGACTGTTATTGTACAGAGGATGTACTGGTCAGCCTGCACTGTTTCCTCACACTGTCGTTAGCACTCTGCATCTCCAGACAAGAGTCGTTTTTATACCACAAGTGTCCCTTTTGACGTGTTTGCGGCTGTGGCGCGGAAGTAACCTCACGAGGGAACGTCGTATTTACAACCAACACTCTCTGTTTGTAGCTCACACTACCGAAGAAACAGTTTGGTTGCCGTAGGTGCGCTTGTGTTTGATACAAATTTTTGGTTTCACTTAGGAGAACACGGCCAGAATCGTGCTGTTGCACTTTACAAAGGATCTCAACGATACACAGGGTGCTCCAGAGAAGCGACAAAATCTGTGTCAGGAGTGGGATTCGAACCCACGCCCTCATTCGAGGACCAGAAGGCTCTAGCTGCTACTGCAGCCAAGGTTTTTCCTTGAGTCTGGCGCCTTAGACCGCTCGGCCATCCTGACACTTGATTTGATGCTCCTCGTTTGTTCTATTAGAGAACTTACAGTTGATGTAATTGTCGCATCCACGTTGCCACAGTACACCGGCATGAGTTCTGCACCCGTTACACGTTCGCCAGGTGCAGCCGCACAAATATAGCGCAGAATGTACCACCAAAAGAGTTTCTCAAATCCGTATAATCACGGCACTCAATACATTTTGTTCGAAACTAAGTCGTCTGTTACAGACATCAGAGATTAGACAGAATGCAGAGGTCTATCTGTCGAATAATATCTCAAGTTTTGGTCACGTTGTAATCTCCATAAAGTAATATTTTGAGTATATGAATTTATTTCGAGCTCTCTGTATTTCGTCAGCGACTGTTATTGTACAGAGGATGTACTGGTCAGCCTGCACTGTTTCCTCACACTGTCGTTAGCACTCTGCATCTCCAGACAAGAGTCGTTTTTATACCACAAGTGTCCCTTTTGACGTGTTTGCGGCTGTGGCGCGGAAGTAACCTCACGAGGGAACGTCGTATTTACAACCAACACTCTCTGTTTGTAGCTCACACTACCGAAGAAACAGTTTGGTTGCCGTAGGTGCGCTTGTGTTTGATACAAATTTTTGGTTTCACTTAGGAGAACACGGCCAGAATCGTGCTGTTGCACTTTACAAAGGATCTCAACGATACACAGGGTGCTCCAGAGAAGCGACAAAATCTGTGTCAGGAGTGGGATTCGAACCCACGCCCTCATTCGAGGACCAGAAGGCTCTAGCTGCTACTGCAGCCAAGGTTTTTCCTTGAGTCTGGCGCCTTAGACCGCTCGGCCATCCTGACACTTGATTCGATGCTCCTCGTTTGTTCTATTAGAGAACTTACAGTTGATGTAATTGTCGCATCCACGTTGCCACAGTACACCGGCATGAGTTCTGCACCCGTTACACGTTCGCCAGGTGCAGCCGCACAAATATAGCGCAGAATGTACCACCAAAAGAGTTTCTCAAATCCGTATAATCACGGCACTCAATACATTTTGTTCGAAACTAAGTCGTCTGTTACAGACATCAGAGATTAGACAGAATGCAGAGGTCTATCTGTCGAATAATATCTCAAGTTTTGGTCACGTTGTAATCTCCATAAAGTAATATTTTGAGTATATGAATTTATTTCGAGCTCTCTGTATTTCATCAGCGACTGTTATTGTACAGAGGATGTACTGGTCAGCCTGCACTGTTTCCTCACACTGTCGTTAGCACTCTGCATCTCCAGACAAGAGTCGTTTTTATACCACAAGTGTCCCTTTTGACGTGTTTGCGGCTGTGGCGCGGAAGTAACCTCACGAGGGAACGTCGTATTTACAACCAACACTCTCTGTTTGTAGCTCACACTACCGAAGAAACAGTTTGGTTGCCGTAGGTGCGCTTGTGTTTGATACAAATTTTTGGTTTCACTTAGGAGAACACGGCCAGAATCGTGCTGTTGCACTTTACAAAGGATCTCAACGATACACAGGGTGCTCCAGAGAAGCGACAAAATCTGTGTCAGGAGTGGGATTCGAACCCACGCCCTCATTCGAGGACCAGAAGGCTCTAGCTGCTACTGCAGCCAAGGTTTTTCCTTGAGTCTGGCGCCTTAGACCGCTCGGCCATCCTGACACTTGATTTGATGCTCCTCGTTTGTTCTATTAGAGAACTTACAGTTGATGTAATTGTCGCATCCACGTTGCCACAGTACACCGGCATGAGTTCTGCACCCGTTACACGTTCGCCAGGTGCAGCCGCACAAATATAGCGCAGAATGTACCACCAAAAGAGTTTCTCAAATCCGTATAATCACGGCACTCAATACATTTTGTTCGAAACTAAGTCGTCTGTTACAGACATCAGAGATTAGACAGAATGCAGAGGTCTATCTGTCGAATAATATCTCAAGTTTTGGTCACGTTGTAATCTCCATAAAGTAATATTTTGAGTATATGAATTTATTTCGAGCTCTCTGTATTTCATCAGCGACTGTTATTGTACAGAGGATGTACTGGTCAGCCTGCACTGTTTCCTCACACTGTCGTTAGCACTCTGCATCTCCAGACAAGAGTCGTTTTTATACCACAAGTGTCCCTTTTGACGTGTTTGCGGCTGTGGCGCGGAAGTAACCTCACGAGGGAACGTCGTATTTACAACCAACACTCTCTGTTTGTAGCTCACACTACCGAAGAAACAGTTTGGTTGCCGTAGGTGCGCTTGTGTTTGATACAAATTTTTGGTTTCACTTAGGAGAACACGGCCAGAATCGTGCTGTTGCACTTTACAAAGGATCTCAACGATACACAGGGTGCTCCAGAGAAGCGACAAAATCTGTGTCAGGAGTGGGATTCGAACCCACGCCCTCATTCGAGGACCAGAAGGCTCTAGCTGCTACTGCAGCCAAGGTTTTTCCTTGAGTCTGGCGCCTTAGACCGCTCGGCCATCCTGACACTTGATTTGATGCTCCTCGTTTGTTCTATTAGAGAACTTACAGTTGATGTAATTGTCGCATCCACGTTGCCACAGTACACCGGCATGAGTTCTGCACCCGTTACACGTTCGCCAGGTGCAGCCGCACAAATATAGCGCAGAATGTACCACCAAAAGAGTTTCTCAAATCCGTATAATCACGGCACTCAATACATTTTGTTCGAAACTAAGTCGTCTGTTACAGACATCAGAGATTAGACAGAATGCAGAGGTCTATCTGTCGAATAATATCTCAAGTTTTGGTCACGTTGTAATCTCCATAAAGTAATATTTTGAGTATATGAATTTATTTCGAGCTCTCTGTATTTCATCAGCGACTGTTATTGTACAGAGGATGTACTGGTCAGCCTGCACTGTTTCCTCACACTGTCGTTAGCACTCTGCATCTCCAGACAAGAGTCGTTTTTATACCACAAGTGTCCCTTTTGACGTGTTTGCGGCTGTGGCGCGGAAGTAACCTCACGAGGGAACGTCGTATTTACAACCAACACTCTCTGTTTGTAGCTCACACTACCGAAGAAACAGTTTGGTTGCCGTAGGTGCGCTTGTGTTTGATACAAATTTTTGGTTTCACTTAGGAGAACACGGCCAGAATCGTGCTGTTGCACTTTACAAAGGATCTCAACGATACACAGGGTGCTCCAGAGAAGCGACAAAATCTGTGTCAGGAGTGGGATTCGAACCCACGCCCTCATTCGAGGACCAGAAGGCTCTAGCTGCTACTGCAGCCAAGGTTTTTCCTTGAGTCTGGCGCCTTAGACCGCTCGGCCATCCTGACACTTGATTTGATGCTCCTCGTTTGTTCTATTAGAGAACTTACAGTTGATGTAATTGTCGCATCCACGTTGCCACAGTACACCGGCATGAGTTCTGCACCCGTTACACGTTCGCCAGGTGCAGCCGCACAAATATAGCGCAGAATGTACCACCAAAAGAGTTTCTCAAATCCGTATAATCACGGCACTCAATACATTTTGTTCGAAACTAAGTCGTCTGTTACAGACATCAGAGATTAGACAGAATGCACAGGTCTATCTGTCGAATAATATCTCAAGTTTTGGTCACGTTGTAATCTCCATAAAGTAATATTTTGAGTATATGAATTTATTTCGAGCTCTCTGTATTTCATCAGCGACTGTTATTGTACAGAGGATGTACTGGTCAGCCTGCACTGTTTCCTCACACTGTCGTTAGCACTCTGCATCTCCAGACAAGAGTCGTTTTTATACCACAAGTGTCCCTTTTGACGTGTTTGCGGCTGTGGCGCGGAAGTAACCTCACGAGGGAACGTCGTATTTACAACCAACACTCTCTGTTTGTAGCTCACACTACCGAAGAAACAGTTTGGTTGCCGTAGGTGCGCTTGTGTTTGATACAAATTTTTGGTTTCACTTAGGAGAACACGGCCAGAATCGTGCTGTTGCACTTTACAAAGGATCTCAACGATACACAGGGTGCTCCAGAGAAGCGACAAAATCTGTGTCAGGAGTGGGATTCGAACCCACGCCCTCATTCGAGGACCAGAAGGCTCTAGCTGCTACTGCAGCCAAGGTTTTTCCTTGAGTCTGGCGCCTTAGACCGCTCGGCCATCCTGACACTTGATTTGATGCTCCTCGTTTGTTCTATTAGAGAACTTACAGTTGATGTAATTGTCGCATCCACGTTGCCACAGTACACCGGCATGAGTTCTGCACCCGTTACACGTTCGCCAGGTGCAGCCGCACAAATATAGCGCAGAATGTACCACCAAAAGAGTTTCTCAAATCCGTATAATCACGGCACTCAATACATTTTGTTCGAAACTAAGTCGTCTGTTACAGACATCAGAGATTAGACAGAATGCACAGGTCTATCTGTCGAATAATATCTCAAGTTTTGGTCACGTTGTAATCTCCATAAAGTAATATTTTGAGTATATGAATTTATTTCGAGCTCTCTGTATTTCATCAGCGACTGTTATTGTACAGAGGATGTACTGGTCAGCCTGCACTGTTTCCTCACACTGTCGTTAGCACTCTGCATCTCCAGACAAGAGTCGTTTTTATACCACAAGTGTCCCTTTTGACGTGTTTGCGGCTGTGGCGCGGAAGTAACCTCACGAGGGAACGTCGTATTTACAACCAACACTCTCTGTTTGTAGCTCACACTACCGAAGAAACAGTTTGGTTGCCGTAGGTGCGCTTGTGTTTGATACAAATTTTTGGTTTCACTTAGGAGAACACGGCCAGAATCGTGCTGTTGCACTTTACAAAGGATCTCAACGATACACAGGGTGCTCCAGAGAAGCGACAAAATCTGTGTCAGGAGTGGGATTCGAACCCACGCCCTCATTCGAGGACCAGAAGGCTCTAGCTGCTACTGCAGCCAAGGTTTTTCCTTGAGTCTGGCGCCTTAGACCGCTCGGCCATCCTGACACTTGATTTGATGCTCCTCGTTTGTTCTATTAGAGAACTTACAGTTGATGTAATTGTCGCATCCACGTTGCCACAGTACACCGGCATGAGTTCTGCACCCGTTACACGTTCGCCAGGTGCAGCCGCACAAATATAGCGCAGAATGTACCACCAAAAGAGTTTCTCAAATCCGTATAATCACGGCACTCAATACATTTTGTTCGAAACTAAGTCGTCTGTTACAGACATCAGAGATTAGACAGAATGCAGAGGTCTATCTGTCGAATAATATCTCAAGTTTTGGTCACGTTGTAATCTCCATAAAGTAATATTTTGAGTATATGAATTTATTTCGAGCTCTCTGTATTTCATCAGCGACTGTTATTGTACAGAGGATGTACTGGTCAGCCTGCACTGTTTCCTCACACTGTCGTTAGCACTCTGCATCTCCAGACAAGAGTCGTTTTTATACCACAAGTGTCCCTTTTGACGTGTTTGCGGCTGTGGCGCGGAAGTAACCTCACGAGGGAACGTCGTATTTACAACCAACACTCTCTGTTTGTAGCTCACACTACCGAAGAAACAGTTTGGTTGCCGTAGGTGCGCTTGTGTTTGATACAAATTTTTGGTTTCACTTAGGAGAACACGGCCAGAATCGTGCTGTTGCACTTTACAAAGGATCTCAACGATACACAGGGTGCTCCAGAGAAGCGACAAAATCTGTGTCAGGAGTGGGATTCGAACCCACGCCCTCATTCGAGGACCAGAAGGCTCTAGCTGCTACTGCAGCCAAGGTTTTTCCTTGAGTCTGGCGCCTTAGACCGCTCGGCCATCCTGACACTTGATTTGATGCTCCTCGTTTGTTCTATTAGAGAACTTACAGTTGATGTAATTGTCGCATCCACGTTGCCACAGTACACCGGCATGAGTTCTGCACCCGTTACACGTTCGCCAGGTGCAGCCGCACAAATATAGCGCAGAATGTACCACCAAAAGAGTTTCTCAAATCCGTATAATCACGGCACTCAATACATTTTGTTCGAAACTAAGTCGTCTGTTACAGACATCAGAGATTAGACAGAATGCAGAGGTCTATCTGTCGAATAATATCTCAAGTTTTGGTCACGTTGTAATCTCCATAAAGTAATATTTTGAGTATATGAATTTATTTCGAGCTCTCTGTATTTCATCAGCGACTGTTATTGTACAGAGGATGTACTGGTCAGCCTGCACTGTTTCCTCACACTGTCGTTAGCACTCTGCATCTCCAGACAAGAGTCGTTTTTATACCACAAGTGTCCCTTTTGACGTGTTTGCGGCTGTGGCGCGGAAGTAACCTCACGAGGGAACGTCGTATTTACAACCAACACTCTCTGTTTGTAGCTCACACTACCGAAGAAACAGTTTGGTTGCCGTAGGTGCGCTTGTGTTTGATACAAATTTTTGGTTTCACTTAGGAGAACACGGCCAGAATCGTGCTGTTGCACTTTACAAAGGATCTCAACGATACACAGGGTGCTCCAGAGAAGCGACAAAATCTGTGTCAGGAGTGGGATTCGAACCCACGCCCTCATTCGAGGACCAGAAGGCTCTAGCTGCTACTGCAGCCAAGGTTTTTCCTTGAGTCTGGCGCCTTAGACCGCTCGGCCATCCTGACACTTGATTTGATGCTCCTCGTTTGTTCTATTAGAGAACTTACAGTTGATGTAATTGTCGCATCCACGTTGCCACAGTACACCGGCATGAGTTCTGCACCCGTTACACGTTCGCCAGGTGCAGCCGCACAAATATAGCGCAGAATGTACCACCAAAAGAGTTTCTCAAATCCGTATAATCACGGCACTCAATACATTTTGTTCGAAACTAAGTCGTCTGTTACAGACATCAGAGATTAGACAGAATGCAGAGGTCTATCTGTCGAATAATATCTCAAGTTTTGGTCACGTTGTAATCTCCATAAAGTAATATTTTGAGTATATGAATTTATTTCGAGCTCTCTGTATTTCATCAGCGACTGTTATTGTACAGAGGATGTACTGGTCAGCCTGCACTGTTTCCTCACACTGTCGTTAGCACTCTGCATCTCCAGACAAGAGTCGTTTTTATACCACAAGTGTCCCTTTTGACGTGTTTGCGGCTGTGGCGCGGAAGTAACCTCACGAGGGAACGTCGTATTTACAACCAACACTCTCTGTTTGTAGCTCACACTACCGAAGAAACAGTTTGGTTGCCGTAGGTGCGCTTGTGTTTGATACAAATTTTTGGTTTCACTTAGGAGAACACGGCCAGAATCGTGCTGTTGCACTTTACAAAGGATCTCAACGATACACAGGGTGCTCCAGAGAAGCGACAAAATCTGTGTCAGGAGTGGGATTCGAACCCACGCCCTCATTCGAGGACCAGAAGGCTCTAGCTGCTACTGCAGCCAAGGTTTTTCCTTGAGTCTGGCGCCTTAGACCGCTCGGCCATCCTGACACTTGATTTGATGCTCCTCGTTTGTTCTATTAGAGAACTTACAGTTGATGTAATTGTCGCATCCACGTTGCCACAGTACACCGGCATGAGTTCTGCACCCGTTACACGTTCGCCAGGTGCAGCCGCACAAATATAGCGCAGAATGTACCACCAAAAGAGTTTCTCAAATCCGTATAATCACGGCACTCAATACATTTTGTTCGAAACTAAGTCGTCTGTTACAGACATCAGAGATTAGACAGAATGCAGAGGTCTATCTGTCGAATAATATCTCAAGTTTTGGTCACGTTGTAATCTCCATAAAGTAATATTTTGAGTATATGAATTTATTTCGAGCTCTCTGTATTTCATCAGCGACTGTTATTGTACAGAGGATGTACTGGTCAGCCTGCACTGTTTCCTCACACTGTCGTTAGCACTCTGCATCTCCAGACAAGAGTCGTTTTTATACCACAAGTGTCCCTTTTGACGTGTTTGCGGCTGTGGCGCGGAAGTAACCTCACGAGGGAACGTCGTATTTACAACCAACACTCTCTGTTTGTAGCTCACACTACCGAAGAAACAGTTTGGTTGCCGTAGGTGCGCTTGTGTTTGATACAAATTTTTGGTTTCACTTAGGAGAACACGGCCAGAATCGTGCTGTTGCACTTTACAAAGGATCTCAACGATACACAGGGTGCTCCAGAGAAGCGACAAAATCTGTGTCAGGAGTGGGATTCGAACCCACGCCCTCATTCGAGGACCAGAAGGCTCTAGCTGCTACTGCAGCCAAGGTTTTTCCTTGAGTCTGGCGCCTTAGACCGCTCGGCCATCCTGACACTTGATTTGATGCTCCTCGTTTGTTCTATTAGAGAACTTACAGTTGATGTAATTGTCGCATCCACGTTGCCACAGTACACCGGCATGAGTTCTGCACCCGTTACACGTTCGCCAGGTGCAGCCGCACAAATATAGCGCAGAATGTACCACCAAAAGAGTTTCTCAAATCCGTATAATCACGGCACTCAATACATTTTGTTCGAAACTAAGTCGTCTGTTACAGACATCAGAGATTAGACAGAATGCAGAGGTCTATCTGTCGAATAATATCTCAAGTTTTGGTCACGTTGTAATCTCCATAAAGTAATATTTTGAGTATATGAATTTATTTCGAGCTCTCTGTATTTCATCAGCGACTGTTATTGTACAGAGGATGTACTGGTCAGCCTGCACTGTTTCCTCACACTGTCGTTAGCACTCTGCATCTCCAGACAAGAGTCGTTTTTATACCACAAGTGTCCCTTTTGACGTGTTTGCGGCTGTGGCGCGGAAGTAACCTCACGAGGGAACGTCGTATTTACAACCAACACTCTCTGTTTGTAGCTCACACTACCGAAGAAACAGTTTGGTTGCCGTAGGTGCGCTTGTGTTTGATACAAATTTTTGGTTTCACTTAGGAGAACACGGCCAGAATCGTGCTGTTGCACTTTACAAAGGATCTCAACGATACACAGGGTGCTCCAGAGAAGCGACAAAATCTGTGTCAGGAGTGGGATTCGAACCCACGCCCTCATTCGAGGACCAGAAGGCTCCAGCTGCTACTGCAGCCAAGGTTTTTCCTTGAGTCTGGCGCCTTAGACCGCTCGGCCATCCTGACACTTGATTTGATGCTCCTCGTTTGTTCTATTAGAGAACTTACAGTTGATGTAATTGTCGCATCCACGTTGCCACAGTACACCGGCATGAGTTCTGCACCCGTTACACGTTCGCCAGGTGCAGCCGCACAAATATAGCGCAGAATGTACCACCAAAAGAGTTTCTCAAATCCGTATAATCACGGCACTCAATACATTTTGTTCGAAACTAAGTCGTCTGTTACAGACATCAGAGATTAGACAGAATGCAGAGGTCTATCTGTCGAATAATATCTCAAGTTTTGGTCACGTTGTAATCTCCATAAAGTAATATTTTGAGTATATGAATTTATTTCGAGCTCTCTGTATTTCATCAGCGACTGTTATTGTACAGAGGATGTACTGGTCAGCCTGCACTGTTTCCTCACACTGTCGTTAGCACTCTGCATCTCCAGACAAGAGTCGTTTTTATACCACAAGTGTCCCTTTTGACGTGTTTGCGGCTGTGGCGCGGAAGTAACCTCACGAGGGAACGTCGTATTTACAACCAACACTCTCTGTTTGTAGCTCACACTACCGAAGAAACAGTTTGGTTGCCGTAGGTGCGCTTGTGTTTGATACAAATTTTTGGTTTCACTTAGGAGAACACGGCCAGAATCGTGCTGTTGCACTTTACAAAGGATCTCAACGATACACAGGGTGCTCCAGAGAAGCGACAAAATCTGTGTCAGGAGTGTGATTCGAACCCACGCCCTCATTCGAGGACCAGAAGGCTCTAGCTGCTACTGCAGCCAAGGTTTTTCCTTGAGTCTGGCGCCTTAGACCGCTCGGCCATCCTGACACTTGATTTGATGCTCCTCGTTTGTTCTATTAGAGAACTTACAGTTGATGTAATTGTCGCATCCACGTTGCCACAGTACACCGGCATGAGTTCTGCACCCGTTACACGTTCGCCAGGTGCAGCCGCACAAATATAGCGCAGAATGTACCACCAAAAGAGTTTCTCAAATCCGTATAATCACGGCACTCAATACATTTTGTTCGAAACTAAGTCGTCTGTTACAGACATCAGAGATTAGACAGAATGCAGAGGTCTATCTGTCGAATAATATCTCAAGTTTTGGTCACGTTGTAATCTCCATAAAGTAATATTTTGAGTATATGAATTTATTTCGAGCTCTCTGTATTTCATCAGCGACTGTTATTGTACAGAGGATGTACTGGTCAGCCTGCACTGTTTCCTCACACTGTCGTTAGCACTCTGCATCTCCAGACAAGAGTCGTTTTTATACCACAAGTGTCCCTTTTGACGTGTTTGCGGCTGTGGCGCGGAAGTAACCTCACGAGGGAACGTCGTATTTACAACCAACACTCTCTGTTTGTAGCTCACACTACCGAAGAAACAGTTTGGTTGCCGTAGGTGCGCTTGTGTTTGATACAAATTTTTGGTTTCACTTAGGAGAACACGGCCAGAATCGTGCTGTTGCACTTTACAAAGGATCTCAACGATACACAGGGTGCTCCAGAGAAGCGACAAAATCTGTGTCAGGAGTGGGATTCGAACCCACGCCCTCATTCGAGGACCAGAAGGCTCTAGCTGCTACTGCAGCCAAGGTTTTTCCTTGAGTCTGGCGCCTTAGACCGCTCGGCCATCCTGACACTTGATTTGATGCTCCTCGTTTGTTCTATTAGAGAACTTACAGTTGATGTAATTGTCGCATCCACGTTGCCACAGTACACCGGCATGAGTTCTGCACCCGTTACACGTTCGCCAGGTGCAGCCGCACAAATATAGCGCAGAATGTACCACCAAAAGAGTTTCTCAAATCCGTATAATCACGGCACTCAATACATTTTGTTCGAAACTAAGTCGTCTGTTACAGACATCAGAGATTAGACAGAATGCAGAGGTCTATCTGTCGAATAATATCTCAAGTTTTGGTCACGTTGTAATCTCCATAAAGTAATATTTTGAGTATATGAATTTATTTCGAGCTCTCTGTATTTCATCAGCGACTGTTATTGTACAGAGGATGTACTGGTCAGCCTGCACTGTTTCCTCACACTGTCGTTAGCACTCTGCATCTCCAGACAAGAGTCGTTTTTATACCACAAGTGTCCCTTTTGACGTGTTTGCGGCTGTGGCGCGGAAGTAACCTCACGAGGGAACGTCGTATTTACAACCAACACTCTCTGTTTGTAGCTCACACTACCGAAGAAACAGTTTGGTTGCCGTAGGTGCGCTTGTGTTTGATACAAATTTTTGGTTTCACTTAGGAGAACACGGCCAGAATCGTGCTGTTGCACTTTACAAAGGATCTCAACGATACACAGGGTGCTCCAGAGAAGCGACAAAATCTGTGTCAAGAGTGGGATTCGAACCCACGCCCTCATTCGAGGACCAGAAGGCTCTAGCTGCTACTGCAGCCAAGGTTTTTCCTTGAGTCTGGCGCCTTAGACCGCTCGGCCATCCTGACACTTGATTTGATGCTCCTCGTTTGTTCTATTAGAGAACTTACAGTTGATGTAATTGTCGCATCCACGTTGCCACAGTACACCGGCATGAGTTCTGCACCCGTTACACGTTCGCCAGGTGCAGCCGCACAAATATAGCGCAGAATGTACCACCAAAAGAGTTTCTCAAATCCGTATAATCACGGCACTCAATACATTTTGTTCGAAACTAAGTCGTCTGTTACAGACATCAGAGATTAGACAGAATGCAGAGGTCTATCTGTCGAATAATATCTCAAGTTTTGGTCACGTTGTAATCTCCATAAAGTAATATTTTGAGTATATGAATTTATTTCGAGCTCTCTGTATTTCATCAGCGACTGTTATTGTACAGAGGATGTACTGGTCAGCCTGCACTGTTTCCTCACACTGTCGTTAGCACTCTGCATCTCCAGACAAGAGTCGTTTTTATACCACAAGTGTCCCTTTTGACGTGTTTGCGGCTGTGGCGCGGAAGTAACCTCACGAGGGAACGTCGTATTTACAACCAACACTCTCTGTTTGTAGCTCACACTACCGAAGAAACAGTTTGGTTGCCGTAGGTGCGCTTGTGTTTGATACAAATTTTTGGTTTCACTTAGGAGAACACGGCCAGAATCGTGCTGTTGCACTTTACAAAGGATCTCAACGATACACAGGGTGCTCCAGAGAAGCGACAAAATCTGTGTCAGGAGTGGGATTCGAACCCACGCCCTCATTCGAGGACCAGAAGGCTCTAGCTGCTACTGCAGCCAAGGTTTTTCCTTGAGTCTGGCGCCTTAGACCGCTCGGCCATCCTGACACTTGATTTGATGCTCCTCGTTTGTTCTATTAGAGAACTTACAGTTGATGTAATTGTCGCATCCACGTTGCCACAGTACACCGGCATGAGTTCTGCACCCGTTACACGTTCGCCAGGTGCAGCCGCACAAATATAGCGCAGAATGTACCACCAAAAGAGTTTCTCAAATCCGTATAATCACGGCACTCAATACATTTTGTTCGAAACTAAGTCGTCTGTTACAGACATCAGAGATTAGACAGAATGCAGAGGTCTATCTGTCGAATAATATCTCAAGTTTTGGTCACGTTGTAATCTCCATAAAGTAATATTTTGAGTATATGAATTTATTTCGAGCTCTCTGTATTTCATCAGCGACTGTTATTGTACAGAGGATGTACTGGTCAGCCTGCACTGTTTCCTCACACTGTCGTTAGCACTCTGCATCTCCAGACAAGAGTCGTTTTTATACCACAAGTGTCCCTTTTGACGTGTTTGCGGCTGTGGCGCGGAAGTAACCTCACGAGGGAACGTCGTATTTACAACCAACACTCTCTGTTTGTAGCTCACACTACCGAAGAAACAGTTTGGTTGCCGTAGGTGCGCTTGTGTTTGATACAAATTTTTGGTTTCACTTAGGAGAACACGGCCAGAATCGTGCTGTTGCACTTTACAAAGGATCTCAACGATACACAGGGTGCTCCAGAGAAGCGACAAAATCTGTGTCAGGAGTGGGATTCGAACCCACGCCCTCATTCGAGGACCAGAAGGCTCTAGCTGCTACTGCAGCCAAGGTTTTTCCTTGAGTCTGGCGCCTTAGACCGCTCGGCCATCCTGACACTTGAATTGATGCTCCTCGTTTGTTCTATTAGAGAACTTACAGTTGATGTAATTGTCGCATCCACGTTGCCACAGTACACCGGCATGAGTTCTGCACCCGTTACACGTTCGCCAGGTGCAGCCGCACAAATATAGCGCAGAATGTACCACCAAAAGAGTTTCTCAAATCCGTATAATCACGGCACTCAATACATTTTGTTCGAAACTAAGTCGTCTGTTACAGACATCAGAGATTAGACAGAATGCAGAGGTCTATCTGTCGAATAATATCTCAAGTTTTGGTCACGTTGTAATCTCCATAAAGTAATATTTTGAGTATATGAATTTATTTCGAGCTCTCTGTATTTCATCAGCGACTGTTATTGTACAGAGGATGTACTGGTCAGCCTGCACTGTTTCCTCACACTGTCGTTAGCACTCTGCATCTCCAGACAAGAGTCGTTTTTATACCACAAGTGTCCCTTTTGACGTGTTTGCGGCTGTGGCGCGGAAGTAACCTCACGAGGGAACGTCGTATTTACAACCAACACTCTCTGTTTGTAGCTCACACTACCGAAGAAACAGTTTGGTTGCCGTAGGTGCGCTTGTGTTTGATACAAATTTTTGGTTTCACTTAGGAGAACACGGCCAGAATCGTGCTGTTGCACTTTACAAAGGATCTCAACGATACACAGGGTGCTCCAGAGAAGCGACAAAATCTGTGTCAGGAGTGGGATTCGAACCCACGCCCTCATTCGAGGACCAGAAGGCTCTAGCTGCTACTGCAGCCAAGGTTTTTCCTTGAGTCTGGCGCCTTAGACCGCTCGGCCATCCTGACACTTGAATTGATGCTCCTCGTTTGTTCTATTAGAGAACTTACAGTTGATGTAATTGTCGCATCCACGTTGCCACAGTACACCGGCATGAGTTCTGCACCCGTTACACGTTCGCCAGGTGCAGCCGCACAAATATAGCGCAGAATGTACCACCAAAAGAGTTTCTCAAATCCGTATAATCACGGCACTCAATACATTTTGTTCGAAACTAAGTCGTCTGTTACAGACATCAGAGATTAGACAGAATGCAGAGGTCTATCTGTCGAATAATATCTCAAGTTTTGGTCACGTTGTAATCTCCATAAAGTAATATTTTGAGTATATGAATTTATTTCGAGCTCTCTGTATTTCATCAGCGACTGTTATTGTACAGAGGATGTACTGGTCAGCCTGCACTGTTTCCTCACACTGTCGTTAGCACTCTGCATCTCCAGACAAGAGTCGTTTTTATACCACAAGTGTCCCTTTTGACGTGTTTGCGGCTGTGGCGCGGAAGTAACCTCACGAGGGAACGTCGTATTTACAACCAACACTCTCTGTTTGTAGCTCACACTACCGAAGAAACAGTTTGGTTGCCGTAGGTGCGCTTGTGTTTGATACAAATTTTTGGTTTCACTTAGGAGAACACGGCCAGAATCGTGCTGTTGCACTTTACAAAGGATCTCAACGATACACAGGGTGCTCCAGAGAAGCGACAAAATCTGTGTCAGGAGTGGGATTCGAACCCACGCCCTCATTCGAGGACCAGAAGGCTCTAGCTGCTACTGCAGCCAAGGTTTTTCCTTGAGTCTGGCGCCTTAGACCGCTCGGCCATCCTGACACTTGATTTGATTCTCCTCGTTTGTTCTATTAGAGAACTTACAGTTGATGTAATTGTCGCATCCACGTTGCCACAGTACACCGGCATGAGTTCTGCACCCGTTACACGTTCGCCAGGTGCAGCCGCACAAATATAGCGCAGAATGTACCACCAAAAGAGTTTCTCAAATCCGTATAATCACGGCACTCAATACATTTTGTTCGAAACTAAGTCGTCTGTTACAGACATCAGAGATTAGACAGAATGCAGAGGTCTATCTGTCGAATAATATCTCAAGTTTTGGTCACGTTGTAATCTCCATAAAGTAATATTTTGAGTATATGAATTTATTTCGAGCTCTCTGTATTTCATCAGCGACTGTTATTGTACAGAGGATGTACTGGTCAGCCTGCACTGTTTCCTCACACTGTCGTTAGCACTCTGCATCTCCAGACAAGAGTCGTTTTTATACCACAAGTGTCCCTTTTGACGTGTTTGCGGCTGTGGCGCGGAAGTAACCTCACGAGGGAACGTCGTATTTACAACCAACACTCTCTGTTTGTAGCTCACACTACCGAAGAAACAGTTTGGTTGCCGTAGGTGCGCTTGTGTTTGATACAAATTTTTGGTTTCACTTAGGAGAACACGGCCAGAATCGTGCTGTTGCACTTTACAAAGGATCTCAACGATACACAGGGTGCTCCAGAGAAGCGACAAAATCTGTGTCAGGAGTGGGACTCGAACCCACGCCCTCATTCGAGGACCAGAAGGCTCTAGCTGCTACTGCAGCCAAGGTTTTTCCTTGAGTCTGGCGCCTTAGACCGCTCGGCCATCCTGACACTTGATTTGATGCTCCTCGTTTGTTCTATTAGAGAACTTACAGTTGATGTAATTGTCGCATCCACGTTGCCACAGTACACCGGCATGAGTTCTGCACCCGTTACACGTTCGCCAGGTGCAGCCGCACAAATATAGCGCAGAATGTACCACCAAAAGAGTTTCTCAAATCCGTATAATCACGGCACTCAATACATTTTGTTCGAAACTAAGTCGTCTGTTACAGACATCAGAGATTAGACAGGATGCAGAGGTCTATCTGTCGAATAATATCTCAAGTTTTGGTCACGTTGTAATCTCCATAAAGTAATATTTTGAGTATATGAATTTATTTCGAGCTCTCTGTATTTCATCAGCGACTGTTATTGTACAGAGGATGTACTGGTCAGCCTGCACTGTTTCCTCACACTGTCGTTAGCACTCTGCATCTCCAGACAAGAGTCGTTTTTATACCACAAGTGTCCCTTTTGACGTGTTTGCGGCTGTGGCGCGGAAGTAACCTCACGAGGGAACGTCGTATTTACAACCAACACTCTCTGTTTGTAGCTCACACTACCGAAGAAACAGTTTGGTTGCCGTAGGTGCGCTTGTGTTTGATACAAATTTTTGGTTTCACTTAGGAGAACACGGCCAGAATCGTGCTGTTGCACTTTACAAAGGATCTCAACGATACACAGGGTGCTCCAGAGAAGCGACAAAATCTGTGTCAGGAGTGGGACTCGAACCCACGCCCTCATTCGAGGACCAGAAGGCTCTAGCTGCTACTGCAGCCAAGGTTTTTCCTTGAGTCTGGCGCCTTAGACCGCTCGGCCATCCTGACACTTGATTTGATGCTCCTCGTTTGTTCTATTAGAGAACTTACAGTTGATGTAATTGTCGCATCCACGTTGCCACAGTACACCGGCATGAGTTCTGCACCCGTTACACGTTCGCCAGGTGCAGCCGCACAAATATAGCGCAGAATGTACCACCAAAAGAGTTTCTCAAATCCGTATAATCACGGCACTCAATACATTTTGTTCGAAACTAAGTCGTCTGTTACAGACATCAGAGATTAGACAGAATGCAGAGGTCTATCTGTCGAATAATATCTCAAGTTTTGGTCACGTTGTAATCTCCATAAAGTAATATTTTGAGTATATGAATTTATTTCGAGCTCTCTGTATTTCATCAGCGACTGTTATTGTACAGAGGATGTACTGGTCAGCCTGCACTGTTTCCTCACACTGTCGTTAGCACTCTGCATCTCCAGACAAGAGTCGTTTTTATACCACAAGTGTCCCTTTTGACGTGTTTGCGGCTGTGGCGCGGAAGTAACCTCACGAGGGAACGTCGTATTTACAACCAACACTCTCTGTTTGTAGCTCACACTACCGAAGAAACAGTTTGGTTGCCGTAGGTGCGCTTGTGTTTGATACAAATTTTTGGTTTCACTTAGGAGAACACGGCCAGAATCGTGCTGTTGCACTTTACAAAGGATCTCAACGATACACAGGGTGCTCCAGAGAAGCGACAAAATCTGTGTCAGGAGTGGGATTCGAACCCACGCCCTCATTCGAGGACCAGAAGGCTCTAGCTGCTACTGCAGCCAAGGTTTTTCCTTGAGTCTGGCGCCTTAGACCGCTCGGCCATCCTGACACTTGATTTGATTCTCCTCGTTTGTTCTATTAGAGAACTTACAGTTGATGTAATTGTCGCATCCACGTTGCCACAGTACACCGGCATGAGTTCTGCACCCGTTACACGTTCGCCAGGTGCAGCCGCACAAATATAGCGCAGAATGTACCACCAAAAGAGTTTCTCAAATCCGTATAATCACGGCACTCAATACATTTTGTTCGAAACTAAGTCGTCTGTTACAGACATCAGAGATTAGACAGAATGCAGAGGTCTATCTGTCGAATAATATCTCAAGTTTTGGTCACGTTGTAATCTCCATAAAGTAATATTTTGAGTATATGAATTTATTTCGAGCTCTCTGTATTTCATCAGCGACTGTTATTGTACAGAGGATGTACTGGTCAGCCTGCACTGTTTCCTCACACTGTCGTTAGCACTCTGCATCTCCAGACAAGAGTCGTTTTTATACCACAAGTGTCCCTTTTGACGTGTTTGCGGCTGTGGCGCGGAAGTAACCTCACGAGGGAACGTCGTATTTACAACCAACACTCTCTGTTTGTAGCTCACACTACCGAAGAAACAGTTTGGTTGCCGTAGGTGCGCTTGTGTTTGATACAAATTTTTGGTTTCACTTAGGAGAACACGGCCAGAATCGTGCTGTTGCACTTTACAAAGGATCTCAACGATACACAGGGTGCTCCAGAGAAGCGACAAAATCTGTGTCAGGAGTGGGACTCGAACCCACGCCCTCATTCGAGGACCAGAAGGCTCTAGCTGCTACTGCAGCCAAGGTTTTTCCTTGAGTCTGGCGCCTTAGACCGCTCGGCCATCCTGACACTTGATTTGATGCTCCTCGTTTGTTCTATTAGAGAACTTACAGTTGATGTAATTGTCGCATCCACGTTGCCACAGTACACCGGCATGAGTTCTGCACCCGTTACACGTTCGCCAGGTGCAGCCGCACAAATATAGCGCAGAATGTACCACCAAAAGAGTTTCTCAAATCCGTATAATCACGGCACTCAATACATTTTGTTCGAAACTAAGTCGTCTGTTACAGACATCAGAGATTAGACAGGATGCAGAGGTCTATCTGTCGAATAATATCTCAAGTTTTGGTCACGTTGTAATCTCCATAAAGTAATATTTTGAGTATATGAATTTATTTCGAGCTCTCTGTATTTCATCAGCGACTGTTATTGTACAGAGGATGTACTGGTCAGCCTGCACTGTTTCCTCACACTGTCGTTAGCACTCTGCATCTCCAGACAAGAGTCGTTTTTATACCACAAGTGTCCCTTTTGACGTGTTTGCGGCTGTGGCGCGGAAGTAACCTCACGAGGGAACGTCGTATTTACAACCAACACTCTCTGTTTGTAGCTCACACTACCGAAGAAACAGTTTGGTTGCCGTAGGTGCGCTTGTGTTTGATACAAATTTTTGGTTTCACTTAGGAGAACACGGCCAGAATCGTGCTGTTGCACTTTACAAAGGATCTCAACGATACACAGGGTGCTCCAGAGAAGCGACAAAATCTGTGTCAGGAGTGGGACTCGAACCCACGCCCTCATTCGAGGACCAGAAGGCTCTAGCTGCTACTGCAGCCAAGGTTTTTCCTTGAGTCTGGCGCCTTAGACCGCTCGGCCATCCTGACACTTGATTTGATGCTCCTCGTTTGTTCTATTAGAGAACTTACAGTTGATGTAATTGTCGCATCCACGTTGCCACAGTACACCGGCATGAGTTCTGCACCCGTTACACGTTCGCCAGGTGCAGCCGCACAAATATAGCGCAGAATGTACCACCAAAAGAGTTTCTCAAATCCGTATAATCACGGCACTCAATACATTTTGTTCGAAACTAAGTCGTCTGTTACAGACATCAGAGATTAGACAGAATGCAGAGGTCTATCTGTCGAATAATATCTCAAGTTTTGGTCACGTTGTAATCTCCATAAAGTAATATTTTGAGTATATGAATTTATTTCGAGCTCTCTGTATTTCATCAGCGACTGTTATTGTACAGAGGATGTACTGGTCAGCCTGCACTGTTTCCTCACACTGTCGTTAGCACTCTGCATCTCCAGACAAGAGTCGTTTTTATACCACAAGTGTCCCTTTTGACGTGTTTGCGGCTGTGGCGCGGAAGTAACCTCACGAGGGAACGTCGTATTTACAACCAACACTCTCTGTTTGTAGCTCACACTACCGAAGAAACAGTTTGGTTGCCGTAGGTGCGCTTGTGTTTGATACAAATTTTTGGTTTCACTTAGGAGAACACGGCCAGAATCGTGCTGTTGCACTTTACAAAGGATCTCAACGATACACAGGGTGCTCCAGAGAAGCGACAAAATCTGTGTCAGGAGTGGGATTCGAACCCACGCCCTCATTCGAGGACCAGAAGGCTCTAGCTGCTACTGCAGCCAAGGTTTTTCCTTGAGTCTGGCGCCTTAGACCGCTCGGCCATCCTGACACTTGATTTGATGCTCCTCGTTTGTTCTATTAGAGAACTTACAGTTGATGTAATTGTCGCATCCACGTTGCCACAGTACACCGGCATGAGTTCTGCACCCGTTACACGTTCGCCAGGTGCAGCCGCACAAATATAGCGCAGAATGTACCACCAAAAGAGTTTCTCAAATCCGTATAATCACGGCACTCAATACATTTTGTTCGAAACTAAGTCGTCTGTTACAGACATCAGAGATTAGACAGAATGCAGAGGTCTATCTGTCGAATAATATCTCAAGTTTTGGTCACGTTGTAATCTCCATAAAGTAATATTTTGAGTATATGAATTTATTTCGAGCTCTCTGTATTTCATCAGCGACTGTTATTGTACAGAGGATGTACTGGTCAGCCTGCACTGTTTCCTCACACTGTCGTTAGCACTCTGCATCTCCAGACAAGAGTCGTTTTTATACCACAAGTGTCCCTTTTGACGTGTTTGCGGCTGTGGCGCGGAAGTAACCTCACGAGGGAACGTCGTATTTACAACCAACACTCTCTGTTTGTAGCTCACACTACCGAAGAAACAGTTTGGTTGCCGTAGGTGCGCTTGTGTTTGATACAAATTTTTGGTTTCACTTAGGAGAACACGGCCAGAATCGTGCTGTTGCACTTTACAAAGGATCTCAACGATACACAGGGTGCTCCAGAGAAGCGACAAAATCTGTGTCAGGAGTGGGATTCGAACCCACGCCCTCATTCGAGGACCAGAAGGCTCTAGCTGCTACTGCAGCCAAGGTTTTTCCTTGAGTCTGGCGCCTTAGACCGCTCGGCCATCCTGACACTTGATTTGATGCTCCTCGTTTGTTCTATTAGAGAACTTACAGTTGATGTAATTGTCGCATCCACGTTGCCACAGTACACCGGCATGAGTTCTGCACCCGTTACACGTTCGCCAGGTGCAGCCGCACAAATATAGCGCAGAATGTACCACCAAAAGAGTTTCTCAAATCCGTATAATCACGGCACTCAATACATTTTGTTCGAAACTAAGTCGTCTGTTACAGACATCAGAGATTAGACAGAATGCAGAGGTCTATCTGTCGAATAATATCTCAAGTTTTGGTCACGTTGTAATCTCCATAAAGTAATATTTTGAGTATATGAATTTATTTCGAGCTCTCTGTATTTCATCAGCGACTGTTATTGTACAGAGGATGTACTGGTCAGCCTGCACTGTTTCCTCACACTGTCGTTAGCACTCTGCATCTCCAGACAAGAGTCGTTTTTATACCACAAGTGTCCCTTTTGACGTGTTTGCGGCTGTGGCGCGGAAGTAACCTCACGAGGGAACGTCGTATTTACAACCAACACTCTCTGTTTGTAGCTCACACTACCGAAGAAACAGTTTGGTTGCCGTAGGTGCGCTTGTGTTTGATACAAATTTTTGGTTTCACTTAGGAGAACACGGCCAGAATCGTGCTGTTGCACTTTACAAAGGATCTCAACGATACACAGGGTGCTCCAGAGAAGCGACAAAATCTGTGTCAGGAGTGGGATTCGAACCCACGCCCTCATTCGAGGACCAGAAGGCTCTAGCTGCTACTGCAGCCAAGGTTTTTCCTTGAGTCTGGCGCCTTAGACCGCTCGGCCATCCTGACACTTGATTTGATGCTCCTCGTTTGTTCTATTAGAGAACTTACAGTTGATGTAATTGTCGCATCCACGTTGCCACAGTACACCGGCATGAGTTCTGCACCCGTTACACGTTCGCCAGGTGCAGCCGCACAAATATAGCGCAGAATGTACCACCAAAAGAGTTTCTCAAATCCGTATAATCACGGCACTCAATACATTTTGTTCGAAACTAAGTCGTCTGTTACAGACATCAGAGATTAGACAGAATGCAGAGGTCTATCTGTCGAATAATATCTCAAGTTTTGGTCACGTTGTAATCTCCATAAAGTAATATTTTGAGTATATGAATTTATTTCGAGCTCTCTGTATTTCATCAGCGACTGTTATTGTACAGAGGATGTACTGGTCAGCCTGCACTGTTTCCTCACACTGTCGTTAGCACTCTGCATCTCCAGACAAGAGTCGTTTTTATACCACAAGTGTCCCTTTTGACGTGTTTGCGGCTGTGGCGCGGAAGTAACCTCACGAGGGAACGTCGTATTTACAACCAACACTCTCTGTTTGTAGCTCACACTACCGAAGAAACAGTTTGGTTGCCGTAGGTGCGCTTGTGTTTGATACAAATTTTTGGTTTCACTTAGGAGAACACGGCCAGAATCGTGCTGTTGCACTTTACAAAGGATCTCAACGATACACAGGGTGCTCCAGAGAAGCGACAAAATCTGTGTCAGGAGTGGGATTCGAACCCACGCCCTCATTCGAGGACCAGAAGGCTCTAGCTGCTACTGCAGCCAAGGTTTTTCCTTGAGTCTGGCGCCTTAGACCGCTCGGCCATCCTGACACTTGATTTGATGCTCCTCGTTTGTTCTATTAGAGAACTTACAGTTGATGTAATTGTCGCATCCACGTTGCCACAGTACACCGGCATGAGTTCTGCACCCGTTACACGTTCGCCAGGTGCAGCCGCACAAATATAGCGCAGAATGTACCACCAAAAGAGTTTCTCAAATCCGTATAATCACGGCACTCAATACATTTTGTTCGAAACTAAGTCGTCTGTTACAGACATCAGAGATTAGACAGAATGCAGAGGTCTATCTGTCGAATAATATCTCAAGTTTTGGTCACGTTGTAATCTCCATAAAGTAATATTTTGAGTATATGAATTTATTTCGAGCTCTCTGTATTTCATCAGCGACTGTTATTGTACAGAGGATGTACTGGTCAGCCTGCACTGTTTCCTCACACTGTCGTTAGCACTCTGCATCTCCAGACAAGAGTCGTTTTTATACCACAAGTGTCCCTTTTGACGTGTTTGCGGCTGTGGCGCGGAAGTAACCTCACGAGGGAACGTCGTATTTACAACCAACACTCTCTGTTTGTAGCTCACACTACCGAAGAAACAGTTTGGTTGCCGTA